>NC_065922.1:2776689-2851794 GCF_024586455.1 Bactrocera neohumeralis | reverse complement strand
ACCTCTGCTGTAGCTCGCGGTTGAGCTCAAGCCGCCGCAGCCAAAAGCAAACACACAAAGACAATCACGGATGGGCATATAGGCTCAGGTGTCGTCGCAATAAGCTGCAGAACCAATGCCTAGTGAAAAGCGAGAAAGCAAGATGTCACTTAGCACGCGATTTATGCCTGTATTTACTGCTAGTGCAAGTAATTAAAGTGCATTTTCACATACTCACACATACAGCAGGAAGTTTCTAGCGATGAGTGTAGGCATTTATATCCGAGTGCCCTCGTCACCACTCGGTTAGCAGCCGCTTTCCTGACGGAAATTTAATTTTGCGTGTGAATTTGCGTGTATTTCTGAGTGTGATAAGTTCAAGTGCTACCATTTTATACTTTAGTGGTGCTAATTCTTCTTCTGCGAGCAGTGAAGAATTGGAAAATAGTTTCGTAAAGCTGAAAGCTAATAAACCTGTCTCTAATAAGGAAAATACCAGTTGTCCGGAAAGTCATTGGACTGATTTTGTTCCGCCGCGACTGTACTTTGGAGCGTGCACGCACCGACTAGATTCGTTAGAGGGCGTTCCTAGCTAATGAACAAGCTGACCAGCCGCTTGTCTCCGAGCACCTGGAGAATCAGGACAAACATTTTCGACATGTTTTTGTGAGTCGTTCAAGTCGAAAATGCGTGTTCGTTAGAGCAGAGACATGCAAATAAATTCTGTGTGAATTTCTCAAGCCTATTCCGAAGAATGCCTTTCGTGTCGCCTTCAATGCTTGAAAATCGCGTTGGCAGCGCTGCATCGACGCCGAAGGAGCCTATTTTGAAAGTTTTTAAAGAATTGTAACGTTTCGTTGTTTTAATAAATTGCATTTAGCGTCGCATACTGGCGTAAATTAAGTAAATACCACTTGACTTGAGTAGCTGGCGAGACGAGCATAATTAGAAGTTACTTCGATGTTTCAAACCATAACTGGGATTGATGTTGCTACAATTTTCATGGCTCACTGGTCTAATGCGTATGCAGACAACCGCTATCTAATACGTGGCCTCTTGCCTGTCAACGTGAAGCACGAGTCATTACATTATAGCTTGTCGGAGGCCTTATTCCTATGTACACTCTTGCGAAATTTACACACACACACTTTCGCCCTAAATGCCTACAAATGCACACACACATGCATATCTTGATTATGGTTTTCATTTTATATCTGCAGCTTATGCGTTTCCTTTTCGTTAACTATTTCACGATGTCGACGTAAACAGCAACATTTCCCCCATACTTAATTACCTTCAGTAAACTCATACAGATATAGACACAATGTTAAGCCTTTGTATAGCCAATCATCTGCTTATCTGCTATTCACGAGCATTGCTCAGGCTAATTTAAAAATTAAAGTAATTTTCTATGCTCGTAAATTGTACGTAACCATCGATTGCTTAAGAGGAAAGGAATCAGAACTGATCTCCCTACTTGTTAGTACACTTTCATTCTGTCGAAAGCTTTTATTTGATTTCATAACTTTCATCGGGTTTCACTATAAGCACATTTTACTCTCACCATTCAAACATTTCTCGTTATTTTCCGTAGTTGTTTAGCTTACGAACCAAAAAATTTTTTTTTGCTAATCACCAAAGCGCAAGTTTTGATTTGCTGGTGCTTGTTTGCTATACAAAGGATGAAAGCGATGAATTTGTCATTCCATTTTGTGCCGTCTTTTATTCAGTCCACTTTGATATTGCATTTCATTTCGGCGTCTATTGTTATAATCGGCAAAATATTTTCTTAGCCTTTTCGCTGAAACACTTCCTTTGTCACATCTATCAGCCTGATCCATTTCAGCGGTTGAAAATTTAATTAACCGAATACTGCTGTTTATTTGCAGTAATCCAGTGGCTGCGACTTTATTTAGTTTATTTAAAATCCGGCGTCATAAATATTAATGAGCTCATAAATGGTGATGTGTTGCACAAAAAATGAAAATTCGTTTATGTCGATAGCCCGCAAAAATACCTATTTAATATTAAAATTAATTAGCGGGTTTCAGCATGATTATACACACAGAGTTGGCCAGACTCTCATTTTTTTCGTATTTTTTATAATTAATTAAATAGTTTGAGAGAATTTAGTTCGTGTTCACAATTTTAGACACATTGCGGAGAGACAGCAGTGATAGTGAAAAATCTAGTTCGGAGGAGCTCTAAATAGCATAATATGGAAAGGTCAGCGCCACCTGTAATGATAAGATAGTATTACTCGCAAAGCATAACCTAGAAATTCCTTTCAGGAGCACGTTTACTAAATTCAACTTTGCCTAAATTGTGACAAAAAAGCACACGGAAATTGTTATTAAATTCCCGGGTAAATTATATTTAAAAACGATTGTCCTTAATTACTTTGCCAATATGAGCGCGATTTGTCAAACCAATTTGTTAAGAGCAGCTGCTTAAGTCGGTACTCCTTGGCAGTGTGTTGTGATTTTTGCAATGAATAAAAGTATCAAACAAAGCATATGTCTCAAAAAGTGCATTTCCTATCGAATTTGGTCTGGGGAATCGTTGCAAATGTTGGAAGAGACTTACGGTGGTTTAGTTTTATCAAAAACACCACCCTACGAGTGCTACAAGGGATTCAAAGATGGTAGTTATTCAAAGTGAAGGATGTGGTGATTGAAATTCGTCAAGCAAGAGTGAAAGAAGGAGGGAAAGAGAGCTCTCGCAAGTCCATGCGAATGAATTTGGTGGATAATTTAAGTATGAAACGCGATCTTCCCCGACTCGTCCCGATAAAGCTGAACTTTTTTTAAAGAGAGAAAGATTGTGATCAAATGTACAGCCAAAAAGCGAAGAATACCATCGATCAACCACCGTATTCACCAAATTTGGCTTCGTCTGATTTTTTTGTCGTCGAACTCGTTTTCAGCCGATCGGAGACCTGGGAGATCGAAGACTTTTTTATCACAATGTAAATATAATTAAATTTATGTATGGTTCAAATTTATATTAGTGGATTTAAAAGATATTATGGTGGTTTAGTTTTTTTCATCACTCTCCTCGAACTCGTACCACCACATCATCCTGAATATTTATGCTTTCGTTTGTCTTTAATCGACACCATCGCGTACACAAAATATAGATATTATTTGAATTTTTATAATCAAAAAACAGATTAGTGACGATTATTTTTGGGGTTTCTTTGTAGGTTTCTTCCGGAATCATGGCGGCTATTTGTGTATTAATGCTAATATTATATATATATTTAAACTAAAAACACTAAAGGTATATCTCAAAAAGTTTCCATTTATTTCAACAAAACAAAGAATGGTAAAATTTAGAGTGCATAATTCGTTCCTATTGCATACAATAGTTATTTGTGTTCACATGCAAACACTAATGTTACATTGCCTTGCCTTATGTGATATACTGCACTGAGCATCTGTGTGAAACTCAGATCGAAATTGCCATTTGTGTAGGCAACTGTCCCTCTCAGATTTATCCTTATTCGTTCATAAAAATCAGTTGGCGATTGAAAGTTGTGCAAATATGTCAACTGGTTACATAAAAAACTATTTTACTGTCATTTAGGTCATAAACCTCCAAATGTGAAAGTAGATATGTAAAAAATCGACCATATTCGTATATGAAAAATGTTGTGTTGTAATATTAAGCCCACTAAATGTATACGGTGGGGTTTGTCATTTGCATTTCCGAGCTGTCTATGAAAGCCATCACTTCCGGTGTATTTTTGTTATTATTGACACGGAGAAATTTAATATATATATTTTTAGTGAAAAAGATGAATATGGCTTTGGCTGAGGCTTTCTGTAAGTAGCGGAGAAATACGTAAATTGAACTAGAATAACATCACGTAATATGAAGAGCCGAGAAGAATGTAGAGAACTGTGTAAAAAGAGAATTGTTGGAAATTGCCAAAAAAATTAATGAAAATATTACGAAAACCCAGCATCAGCACGTGACATGCTTACAAATGCTTTAAGGTATTGAATAAACGCTTTTTTCGCATCACAGCATTTAATTATCATCATTAAAATAAATATGGTTTTACGAGACAGACAAATTTTTGCTGACATAACCATCAATATAGTAACTGTAATGCCGTAATATTGCTTATTTGTTTTGATTTTGACACATAATATGTCAGCAGCTGTCAACTAAAACAAATTGTATTGCGTGTCACACTCTTATGGAAGCAGAATAATACCAATCCAACCACAGACATGAATTCACAGTAAAATGCTTGCCTGTTGTTTCTGCATTCATTTTCAGATTTATGTGAAAAGCAGACGTTGCCGGTGTTTATAGATATGTTATGAGTGAATAATCGTCAAATACTTTAATACATTACGAGATTGCTACATAGAAATGAAAAATAAAGCATATATTATTCCACTTTTCTCGTTTACCTGTTGGAAACATTTCTTTTGGCATCTTTGTTTCAAATTTTACATTGTTAAAGATGGTTCTGAATTTATTACTCAATTGTCTGGAACATTACCCTCATTGGATTATTAAGTCCAGCGTGCAGGTATTCGCATAAACGTATTAGCTATAAAACTAAAAAATTCTTAGGCATTTATGCAAATTTGTTATTTAAACTCACTTCTAAAATATTCACGTTTAATATACAAACACTGTCTGCATTTTGTCTGCCTTTCGAAGTTACGTATACGCTACGTTGGATTGAACATCAGTACCCTTTAAAAGTTTTTTTGGTTTTTCATTGTTGATGACGGCGAAGAGGAAGTTATCGTAATGATTGTGTTTTGATCAAGTGAGGCGCTGAGTTTTTTTTTACAGTTTTTTACTTAATGAAAATGTCACGAGAGCTGTGGTGGCTGAGACTTGGAATCAAATTAAACGCTATTTTTGCATATCGACAGCGCTTTCCTTTCCTTATATTTTGTACCAGCTATTTTTGTTGTCATTTAGCCGTTTTTTTCTGCATATAGCAGAGCATCCTTAATGAGTCGAGTTGCATAACAAATGTACAGAGTAAGTTGACGGTGAAAAACAAATTTAGTCTTTAACCACTTTTTGTAATAGTATTTATATTTTAAAAGTGTAATGCTATAACAACACCAATTTTATCTTGTGGAAGATCTAAAGTTAGAAGATTTTGCTAAACCTTTACATTCGATGCCAAAACTGTATGTGTAAAAGAAAACAAGGCCAATAATGTCAAAAAGAAGAAAAAAATGAAGAACAAAAACTATGAAATAATAAAACTCTTTTTCGCTAAAGAATACTCACTAGCTCGTTAAATTTATGGTGCCACAACAGGCCTTTTGTCTTGCCAGAAGAACAAAATTAAAGTCAACTAAGAAAACGTGCATTTAATATCCTACAAAATGATTCCTTTCATACACACATTTTGCTTCACAGTGTGTCCTCAGCGCATATTTTGGCAAATTTAATTGCAAATGCGACAAATATTCGTCAGTGCGTCGAGGCAGCTCAATTATTTTGTGCTGGGCAATTTTAACTTTTACGAAACGAATTCACCGCTTTGTTGAGTGCTCTCATCCGCATGCCACCTTTCCGTTGTTGGCATAGTTGGAATTCAATTTTCGCAAAGACTTGGCTATCGTCTTGTTCATCATGTTAACAAGCATTCTACCCTTGCATATTTTCAGTGACATGTGTGTGTGTATTAACAAGACTATTACACTCACACATGCTCACATGAATTATGCGTAGGAAAATTGTGAATTGTGCAGCCCAGTATTTCTTCAGCTATTTCACTATTTCACAGTACAATAACAACAACAAATTACATTCTCAAAAAATTCTGTACATACGTCGAAAAGGCATTTACGATGTTTCGCCGTAACTCTGTTTTCTTCACACGGTCGATAATGGATGAAAATGAGAAGATTTACTTTGAATTCCAACTACGACTTTTATTTATGTATAACAAACTTCTTATGTTGACGTATTTATAAAATGGTGTTTCTGAAGTATTCTCTCTTTTTCGAAATAGCAATGTCTTTTGCTCTTGTAGTCATGCAAATATTTCTTCTGTCCAGTTAGGCTATTTAAGCGGTTTGAAACTTTTTACATGTATATACACGTATTATTGGAATTGGAATTGGAAGGAATCGAAAATCGAAACCAGATGATGCAGGAAATGACAAACGAATACATACCTTCTAATGAAAGTAACTTTGTATGAAGTTAAAAGGATAATTTAAATCGTAGCTTGGACTTACACATCTGCCTTTCAATCTATTTACTTACCGCTCAAAATTATGAAAAGCCCAATTATTTCTGTTTTTAACATTTGAATGAACTATAACTTGTGTCTGGATGCAGTGAATAAAGCTAAAAGTCCTCCAACAATAATCCGATAGCTTTATAATTAAATTGACTCTAGACTTATACATCAAAAATCCGATAACTAAACTGAAACTAAAATATTAAAAAAAAATCCTAATTTTGTTCTGCTACATGGCGTAAGTTCCTACTTAAACTCAAAAAATTACCAAAGCAAGAAAAGCTGCAACAATTCAAATATAAGCTGTTGTTGTGATATGCATTCATTTATTCAACGGCACGTCAACAAGCGTCACGTGCATGTATGCGGACTGTGGTGCAACTGAATCGTGTGGTTATGTCCCATAAGTGATGTTTAACGATAATAGCAAAAATAAAGAAGAGCTCACGGCAGGTCAAACAGCAGGCAAATATTTTGAGCACGAAATTGTTTGAAAAACCTTGTTGCAACTCTAATTAGTCAAATTTTGGACAATGGAATGCAATGCATTAAGGCATGCATTTACGAACGAGAAAGCAAAAATCGAAAATTTTGATCTTTTTTTGCAGTGGTCCGGACATGTTATAGTAAAAAAACTTTGCAGAACTTGTACAGAATTGTCCTTATGTCCTTCCCCTAGCGAAAGCTTCGTTGACTCAATCAGGATCGAAATGAAATATCTTAAAGCCCTTGAGCAAAGTACCATTATCTAAATTTCACAGTCCGATCTACAAGGTGCTTTCCAAAGTAAGCAGTACTTTTTGAATCTAGCGCCCCTGGCGGCGCCATCTATATGTTGACTGCGTGCGTTAGAATCTGCTATCTTTATCGATTGTACAGTGAGAATTTCATGACATTTTCTTGATTGAAAGTGAAGTTATTGCGTTTTTAGTGTCAAAATGTTTGCGTTATCGTTGCGAAAAAGAGCTTCGAACAAAGAGACAACATTAAATTCTGTTTTAAAATTGGTAGAACTTTTACCGAAACATTTCAATTGTTTCGGAAAAATGCATTTACCCTTGAAAAGGAAGCGTTATGCAGACGAAAGGGCCATTCAAAAGGCTTGCACCGGCATACTGGCGGCCAGGTCGTGCAAAAAGCTGTATTGGAGCAGTAGGAGACTATTTTGAATAAAATAAATTGGTTTTGCTGAAAAAACATTTCTTATTTTTTTTTAAGTCCTGTTTACTTTGGAGCGTACCTTACATAAACGGAATTGCATTCCGTGTATCAATTAATTAATTAAGTAAAACACTGATATTTACCTTAATCGCCTGCTCATATCGATTTACGCATGAATACAGATGGCCGGCACATAATGTAATTATATAATACTCACATATGTATGAATGTTAATCCATAAAAGGAGGTGATTGCGCCCACAAACAATAAGCTTAATTAATTCACACCAGGCGACAGCACCTGAGCAACTCATCGCAATAAAAGCATCAATAAAGTGGAGGATTGCTAAAAATGGTTTTAACGGGTTATGAATGCGCAATTAATAAACTTGATGTGAGTCCAAGACAAACTGTGTGATTACGGTTGACAGATTTATTTGTATATATTTACATATGTGTGTTTCGGAGTGTGGAAGACAAGAAGTTGACTGCATTTCGCTAATAAATACATGAACATATGGCCATCCAGCGATTTTAATCTTTAGAATAATATCTGAGTTCTAAATGTTTCCAGAACTTCTTTTTATACCGCGGAGCCATTAGATTAGAACTTGACCCATCTGCGTTAATTCATTATTATTTGGGTTATTAGAAGCCATATTGTATAAAACTTGGCGTTAAACTGCAATGAATCTACAAAATTGTTGCTGAAATATAAGGAATGATTTACTTACTCATAAAATAGGCTTTCTCTAGCGACAGATTAAAATTGTTAGAGAATGAGATAAATCCTTTGCTTACTTAACTTTCTTCAGCGGGTAAGTCGACAATTAAAATACAGCAAACGCAATACATTTTTTACACACACATTTCATACTACAATAACAAATATCCTTCATGAACAGAAAGTACAAGAACATACATACTCTCCACTGGAATGTTACACCGAAGTGAGTGAAAGCCAAAAATATCAAATAAATAACGAATCTGAATGTAATTTAAACACAACAAAATCAAAAGAAAATTTCACTGCAGAAAGGGAGTGCCTATTAAACGCTGGGTTGGTGTGAGCGCCTGCTGGTCGGAATACAAATTGCATTGAAATCTGAACATGCCCAAGTGGCCGATAAGTCGTGTTTAAGTACTTACGAATTTCAAAGATGCAATTTTGATTATGGCCTGGGGTAAGCGCGGTACTTAACTTTATGGTTAAAGCTTTCTTATAGCATCAGATATTGCTTTTCTTAATCAAATTGTTACTTGTTTTGCCTTTAACATTCTTTTGTTTTTGCCGTAAGCAGCAAAACTACATGTCAGAAGCTATACTTATTTCGTTCGTTCGGCGAAAATATAGTCATTAATCCATCCAGATTAAGCTTGGCGAGAAAGTTTCTGTAGAAGGTGACTCTTGCAGGACTTTCTTCTTTTAAAAGATGATTAAGAAATAACATAAAATGATGAAGTGTAAAGCTAAACTGATAGGTGAAAGATAGAGGAGTAGTAACTAAAAAGTGTGTAAGCAAATGCAACAGGTGGTATGTAATGCCTGCAAAATACTCCGTAAGACTTAAGTATGTTGGATCTAACCAGAAATTATAAGTAAAATCAAATGGAACTAAAAAAAAAAGAGTCGGAAAGAATCAAGATCAGCAAATTTCATTTCAATTTCACTTCAATAAAACTCTGCAATTCACTCAGATAACTAAACGTCTTATACCGAAATGTAATGGAGAACGCGGATTTAATGCTCATAAAATATCAAAAGAGCTCGAACTGACATTGCGTAAGTGCGGATTGAGTGTTTTTCTAATGGATATGCATTCATCTTGATGTAACTCAATAGCGCACCCTCTTATACGGTACAGGCGGCGAGTGTGACAGTGCGCATGAGTGACATTAATTGGGTGCCCAATGGTGAGATGCAAGTCTGTTTATTCTTCTCATATTTCTTTTCTATTAACATTTTCAGACTTACCGACCATTTATTCGGGAATGGTGCCATGTAAATTGCACACAAGCTAACCTAAATGTGGCACACATGTCAATAAATCAGCACTCATTTGCAAATATTTATTCAAACATACGTATTTGAGCACACTCATACTATATATCTGTTTGTATGTCCGATTTGTGTTCGAAAAATATGAATTGAGCGCAATCGGCGATCTAGCTTTGTGAAATTTTAGAAAGTACTTCTCCTTGCAGCTCATTTCCGATATGCTGGTTATATACATATGCAGCAATTTCTCATGTGACTACCCCTTTGACACAATTCATGATGAAATGCTTTCCATCACTGAGCTTTCAGCAATTTGTCTCTTTTGTCTATTATTCTAGCGGCATTTATTTACTTAAGCATGTCTCTATTTTCGTTTGTTTTGCCAAAAGTGCTTTTTGCGGAAATTGGAAACCTCATTTTGGTGTTCTCGATAATAGAAATATGCACATATTTGTCACAGATTGCCAAATATAAAAAAACGTGTGTGATTTAGTGTAGTTAAATATAACAATACACACATTTTAGGTGTCAAGTTAATTTGTTTTCTTAAAGGGCATGAAAACGTAGTCGTAAAAATGATAACATTTCATTTCAGTGGAAGAGATGGGTTATGTCCCCAACGCCGGAGTGCGCAAACTTGGCATAAATACTTGAAGTATTTTAAACTCTTTGAGGCGAACATCCTAAGCACAACAGTGGGCGGCCAAACCGCATCAAGGCGTCGATATATTTACTCATACATATGCTAAAATAAAATCAAGTTGTTTGCTTGTGCTGTTGCCCCATATGGAAATTACTTTTGTCGCCCACGCAAGTGTAATATTTTACCTCGACCACACGCCTCTACTGCGACTGTGACCAAGTGATTTGGCCTCCGCTCTCTCATCTGGAGATACACGCTGCGCAGTTGTTGCTGGAAAATACTCACAATTTACTAAGGTTTCACTTTTTGAATCAAATTAAAAAATATTGGTGTTTTTTGTCATTTGTGTATGACAGTGAACATTATCTGATATTAACGAAAAACTCACTTATATGGCCTTGGGCATTTGCGAAGGAAATTAGAATTGTGGCTTGGAAAAGTTTGAGGTAGAAATTATGTTTCCAGTGATTTAGCTTTGGAATATAGCCAAAAAGAAACGATGACATTGTCACTTAGTTAGTGGGTAATTGATTAGTTTTTCCTACCACAAAGGTTTTAAATAATATAAAATAAAATAAATGTAATAAAACAATTATTATTAATAATTTTATTTTAAAATATCTTTGCTTTAAATAAGGAAAGCTGGGGCTCTGAATGCTTAAAACGGGGATTCTTTTGCATAAAACCATGACTCTTTCAAATATAAAGAATTCTAAATTTGGGCTATATATTGTATTATTATTCAAATAAAGCCTGTCCGTTTCCTCCAATTTGAAAAACTCCAATTGAGTATTGAAGGTCCCGGACTCGGAACACAAATACCAACATATGCTCTGGGATTGGGGGGGAATAATTTATGAGGGTTACCTTTGCAGTGAGCAATAATTTGCATATTCAAGAGTTTTTACACCAACTCGAGATTAAATATTTCTTGCAACCAGTCGTAAGGGGTTGGCCCGGCACCTATGGATACAAAGTTACCGCTCATAAATAATAACATGCATGCGGAGAAAAGTTTGCTAGCATGCCCTCACATACAGATATTGTAGTGTTTGCTATACTTGGGAAGATTTTACATCCAACTGGCAAAACAGAAAGGAGACCCACCTCTCTGCACAGTTTGCAATATTGAAGTTGTTACAAAAAATACGAAAAACCCAATATAATCACATATTTAAGATGCGTGAACGCAGTAGCCTTGACCCAAAGAAGAACAGCAGCAACCAAGCAAGCAAAACTAATTCAATGTACAAATTTAAATGCCCATCACATAAGTATGCAGGCGGTTAGCTTTGTGCTCAGATTAGAAGCGAGATCGAATGGAGAAAAGAGCGTACACAGCTTCGCTGGTATCAGATCAAAGTCTCTTATTTTGTTTCCTCCCTTGTGTTCAATCACCTTAAAGCCTTAGGTTGAGCATTGTCTTTAAATCAAGGAATATCCTTGGATATTGGAAATGTCAATTTAGGAGTAGCGTTGATATTCGAGAGGACTTTCACCACGTCTTCTTCTCAAAAGAACACCGCTTCAATTGTAAAAAATAAAATAACCCAATAAACAAAACTTTGACTTTTATGTATATTTATGGCAAGTTTTTCATCGTAGATTATTTTGAAATACAAAAAACATGAAATGTTAAATAAAAACAAAAAATTACTCATATTCAGGGAGAATCCTCACATTTCTTAATTCTTTAGGTTCTGAAAATTTCACCATGTTCAATATTTATTTGAAAAGAATAACGAGACAAGTTCTCTTTATTGCCATTAAACACGCACAGCAGCGTCTACTGCGTCTAAGTTAAGAAGAGTAAATAAAAGAAACCAAGTTGAAAAGCTTGTAAAGAAGGAGCAATCGGAACGATACAAACGTACTTACGCAGACATGGAGAACAGAGGAGAAGAAACAGTTTTTTCTGTTGTTTCCACCTCAAAACTCAACAAATGATAGATGAAAAATTTATGAGGGAAATTTATGATGGCACTCAGACTTACGCAGCCAAAGCTAAGTGATAAGAAACACAACAGCAGGTGCAAAGTACACGAGTATTACCACGACTTTTGCAAGTGGTTGCACGTGTGGCAGCGTATATTTGCTAAGATACTTCGCACTTAGTTACAGTGAAAAAACAGAATAGTACTAGAAGTAGCAAACTTATTTCTTTTTTCATAACAACCAGATGTTGGGAAAATGGTAACTTCAGAGCACCTAAAAAGGAATAAGCGAAAAAGCGAAATTTTGCTATTCCGCTCGCCATATGAGACAAACGTGCTCTAGAAGACATATACTAAAGGGTTACTAATATAACATAATGTACAATAAATTAGTATATCTGCTTATTCCTTGCAGAAAACAGAGCTTAACATACAACCAGTCGGGAAGCGACAATGATTTCGATATGTTTTTCTCTGGAGTAAATAAAACCGTAGAAAGCCGTTCCACACCTACTCGTATATTCAAACATTAACACGTTTGATTATATTTCCATGGCCCTTTAGACCTGGAATAAAAGAACTGAATGTCATCATATCTGCAGTAGGGACTGAGATTAATATTGATAACTTTGGTGCCCTGCTTGCCAAAATTCGCCAGCTATTCTACTCTTGTTTCGGCGGTCTTAATCAACGTCCCTGTGTGGACGAATTGCTCTCGACTGAATCTGCATTAATCACCATAAATACAATTCAGCACAAACACCGTACTGAAAACTAAAAACATCATTCTCTAATAGTGTGGGAGTAATAGTGTGTCCAGCTGACTCGATATTCAAGTTTTAGGCTCACATACTCAGACTATTTCCTTAGTTCATTCGAGAAGCATACAATTTATTCCTTTGACGGTGAGTTCCATCACATTTGAAAGAGCGTGCAATAAATGCAAATACTTAAAATTGAAAATAAAATGGGCGAATTCTAGCTCCTAAATTCGTTTTTTCACTGAAGTAGAGTCTTATTGCACACCACTAGCATAACATTACACGTCTATTAATGCTTCTTTGCTACTGAAATTTCGCGGGACACTTTTGACCTCAACATTCTCCTTCTACAGTGACAAGCTTTCGTTTTCGAAATTCGCTTTAGTTGTACTAACATTCTTATGTTGTATATATTTAATTGCTGGAATACTGTTGGAAAAGAATGCAATAATTTGCTGCTCTAGTTTCTATTGGAATTTCTGTTTAACCCCGCTTCGGTTGCAAACTGACTTTAGCTTGAGTCCTTTTCTGCTTTCTGGCTGACACAGAAAAATGTTCCCTCTTGCAACCTATGTGGAGCTTAACATAAAATGCATTACAATCAACATTGAAGATTCAAACTAATAGGGCGGAATTACGAAAATATCATTCCAAATTGTGCTGCAAATTCAAAATTTCAAAAGCTTTAGACAAGAAGACGTTTTCTGCTTCCAGGTTTTTTTAAGATCGATTATTTGACATTTTCGAATAACTAATGTTTTGAAATAAAAAGGAAAGAAGCTGAATATATAAGCGCATAGCTGTAAATAAATTGCTTAGTTAAAAGTTTGCCGGTGAAGTCCAGTGTTTACTCGTATGCAATTAACTAAAAAGCAAACAAGACACGCTTTAATATTGCTAATGTTGCTCGCTATTGTGTTCTGCCAATATAAGACGGTCGTGGTTTTCACTCGCGATACCACACCACCAGTTAGTTTCGATAAAATTTGTGGTCAAATTTATTAATGCGTCACACTTTACAAAGTGAATGATTCATGCAACGCCTTTGAACATTTCTCTAAGTTCTGACAAATCCTCCAGTCTTCAGCAAACATTCATTTATGCAAAAGCTCTGATAAGCATACTCAGACTGGATTATGAATGACTGGCTGACTGAGGGTGTTAAAGAAAAAATTCCGCTCTGACTATTGTGCAGGGAGCACACAAAGGGGAAGTGGAAGTAGGTTGGGACAAGTGTGTATGAAAACAAGGACATAATCTTCTCTAAGAGTGCACGAAGAAAGCAATTGAAATAAAAGCTTTTTTAAGAGTAAAGGGTCTGTGTTAAATGTGACTTTTGAACGGAATTATTATTGTCATTTCATCTGTGGTAAGTAATAAATGGTTTTTACTTGTCTATAGGTTTGAATTTTATCAATTTTTGTAAATTTGTTTTGGGTGGAAAGCAGCGAAGGTGATCACATACATTAGGGAATCTCAGCGTCTGGGATTGAAATCTATCACTTACTGTTCATTAAAAGTGCTTGTTATAATAGGGAATTGTTTTAATATTTGAAACTGAGTTAGTTCCATTATTTTGTCTCTTTCTTGCCGTAACTCAGGAACTCAATTCCTTTTCTATTCACTATCTGTTTTACATTGTCGGCATAACTGATTCTAATTGAGTAAGCATAACTTTAAAAAGCCCCCCGTCACTGATTACCCACTTTGATTTGGATCAACGTACTTTGCAAGCTGTGTGTTGCTGACAACCGAACTTGATGGCACATCCAGCTGTAATTGCTTCTTGGAGCTGAAAGCTTATTACTTGCTCATTGGTAATTACTCGCTGTGTCAGTCGCCCTTGAAATCAGTTGTTTCAGCACCAGCCAGAATCAATGCTATGTAATGTGTACGCCACTGCGTATACGCAACATATTGCATTTGCAAGCATTTTGGCACTTCCCTATAAGTTCGAGGTGTTTGTATACTGGTTTATTTTCAATTTGTCACTTGCTTACATGAGGATAATAAAGCTTTATGGTTGCATACATCAACGATTAATTAATTTGCTTTGCTCTTGCAGGGAATGCAAAAGTGCGAAAAGCAGGGACGAGAAAAGCAGCAGTAACGCAGCATCCGACTGAAAGCAGTAAATTACTTTATTATCCACAGCAATTTTAATGAAATTATGAAACATTTTCCACAACGTTTATAAATTCTACAAACAAGTAAAGTAATGGATAGCATCTGTAGACTCCTACCAACAAGGGATGAGAACTTAAAGCAGTGGTAACCAGAAACAGTTTGGTAGATTTAAAACTAAATTTGGTGAAACAAAATTACTAGGAGAGTAAAAAACATAGTTCATATTTTTTATGTGTGAAATAAGAAGCAAATGATAGAAAAATACGTTTCTGTTCTTGGTATTCCTGGCAGTATGTGGCAGCTGTCTGTTTGGGTTAACTTAAACGCGACGTCAAAAAGAACTCAATGCCCTTAACAAACTCTGTAAAAAATCAAATTTCGGACTTTGGAGTTGAAAGTATTAAAGCGACTTGTACTTTTATACTGAAAAGGACTCACTCCGCTCGTGCTTACTTTTGTCGTCAAACAGAGTTATTCATTTTCTGTTATTTTGTAATGTTTTGAACTGAAGAATTCATTTAAACTTAGGGCTCATCAAACTTTCGTTTGCATGCTTCTTCACCTTCGCTTAGAGAGGACAGAGCCTTTTCTCAGTGTACGTGGTTACACTTACTCAGCTTTTTCAGAATAAAGCTTGAATTTTCCAACTTAGTTTCAATGTATCTAACATTAGGGCTGTGAAGCTAGTTTGCCTATGTGTTAAGCAAAAAAGTTACTCATACGCACTGTTTTATACTCTGCAGAAATTGCTAAAGTTTTTCGTAATTTTCATTATCGATACGCCAATTAACGCAATTTCGGTGGTGCAGACGTTGCAACACTGCAAAGGTGAAGTGGAATGAAGGCAGACTTTCAAATTTTGATAGTGGATCAATGTTTCGCCACCTCCAAAGTCTTTAGTAATGCTTTCGAAGTTTAACTGACATGTATGTTAGCACATCAATTCTCACTTAGTGGTATACTACTCAAAGTTGCTAATGTTGCACTTAACAAAAGTTTTTATGTTTAAAAAATGAAGTGACAAAAGCATGATGGAACTCATGGCGTGCATTAGGCGCAACTGTGGCGACGGATACGTGATCTTTAATGTCTTCGTAATAACAGTAACATGAAAGTTCAATTAAGACAAAGAGATATGTATATAGTTGAATGGGGTGAACTTATACCATCACTATGTTCTATGCCATTCTCGTGAAATATAAATATTTAAAAAATCTTCATGTAACTAGTATTTTTAAACAATTAGCTTGTGGTGTTATATTATATAGAGACCACAAATTCTCTTCTTTATCTATTCAAAATAGCGCTGTATGTATGAAAAAATGTACTGAAAATGGCGAAGTAGCAAATAGTATTTTTGGTGTTAATGACTTATGACCTTATTTGAAAATCTTTAAATCCTTTCTATGTTGGCAATAAATATAGTGAGAAGCGTAGAAAATCAAAAACCGAACGGGGGCAAAATCATTACATTGCAATAACTACTGTTATTATTTTGCAGAGAGGTTCAATGATGCAATGCTGTTGAATGGTTTGAGTGAAAATAGTAGAAGGGATGCTGCTACATTTCTCATTACATTCCCTTTTTTTAGTTTTGCTGGTTATTCGACCAAGGAAATAACAAATAGTAATGAAAATTTGCTATTCCCCCTGCGGAAACTATTTTAATGACGATATTTACCAGTAACATACACATGTATTCATAGTTTATAGGTTGCATGAGGTAGTTGGGTGAAAAGTGGTTTTGTATGTGAGCATCAATGGATCAAAATGAGGTCGAGTCGGAACTGATATAATAAAAGTTGGGTAAAATTATGGAAATATAGCCAGCTCTTGTAAAGAAAAACGTTAAACGATAAGCGATATTTGGGCAGGGAGTGCGAAGTTGTATTACAGTGCCAAAAAAAAAGTTTAGGTAGGAAACGCTCCTATTTTTCGATGTCGAATTGAGTAGATAAGTGTCTTTAATATTGTTAATACTTGCTGATTATAGAATATAAGCAGCTATCACTTCAGGTGACAGGCAGCGAATGCCGAGAAATTACGATGAATATTTAACAATTACAATGATGAAGGAGATTGCTTCTGGGTTCGTTATTTTCTTTGAAGTATAGTAGTAAAGCTTAAGGCTCTAAGTTCTTCCCAGCTACAATAGTCATCTGACTTTATTTCGCTCCCTTCCATTCATATATTTCATTTGTTGCCCTTTACTAAGTGTCCTCTGGTAGGCAATCCAAAAGGAGAAAAAATGAAAAGTGGTAAGCGATGAAAGTGAAAATAATCACAACACAGGAAATCTTCGTTTCCAGCGATTTCCGCTGATTACCTTTGGCCAATGAGCCAAGGAGTAGAAATAAGTACATACAAGTATAAAAACTCAAATACACATACGACTATAACAATTATATCCGTGTGTATTACTGAAAATTATGTGAACTGTATGCTTTTCTACGGTAAAAATTATACAAAAAATGAAGATAGTATTTGAAACCATTTTAACCTTTCGAAAGCGACATAACACTTTGGTACATCTGGTTCAATATACAAAAAAATGAACTTTGTAGTAATATTAATGTTCTTGTATATATAATTATTGGCTCAACTAACATTAACCGTAACCAATTTATACTCAACATGATAGTATTATTAGTTTTAAATATTCGGTGTGACAATGCTCTGAGTATTAAATAGTCCAAATAAATCCGTAAAAATCGTGCTTATTATGGTTTGTCGTCGGCCTGTTTTGGTGTATTTCGAGAAAGCCATCCATAAAATGCTTACATAAAAGGACTTTTTGTTGGGTACATTTTTGCAAGTGTATACTTACATAAACATATGTTCTATCATATGCTGAGCCTATATTTGGAAAGAAGCATACATCTAGTTACATTTTAAAAATAAATGAGTGTATTTGCGGACTTTTTATGCCCGTCACGTGCCTCTATTATGATGCGTAGAGTAGATATTTTCAAAATAGAATGCAATAATTAGTTTTTTGTATATACTCCTCAGACTATTTGCCAAATATGTTTGCATGCAACCACTGAGAGCATCTTGGCCATTGTTTATCACTCGTCATATGCTCACCACTCAAAGAGCTTACTCTAACCTCGCTAAATCTGTTCAATTGTAGAAACTAAGTGACAATAAATAAAAGTAATAAAAATATAAAAAGTTTATGAATATATACTGCAAACTAGCTGCTGCCTTTTTGCTACTTAATTTAAAATCTTAAAGACTTTTGTATTCCAACTAAGCCCCTACAAATCTGTATATACATGCAGTTTCTTTCTTATTCCTTTTTCCACCGTTATTATTCACAATAGAAACTTTCTTAGAACTGCTCAGTGCTTGTCACCTTGTCTCTTGTTTCCTGTCATCAGTCGAACTATTTAACTTCTTGCCACTGTACAGTTACATGCTGCAATAGCACTTTGTTTTCGAATAAAAACATGTACAATAAAACCCTTATGTGCAATCTTATAAGTAGAAACTGATTTATTGTTGGACTCTGTAGTGTTGTCATTTGTATCCTCTGAGGCTCCTTCAGTCCTTGTATTTTATATTCGGGTTTCTTCTTATAGCCATTAAAAATTCAATCGGTTTTTGCATCACCTTTTCTTTTATAAGAATTCAGAGTGCAGATGAATGTGAGTATTCGAGCCACTGCAATGGGCGTTGCAGCAACTAATGTGAAAGACAAATTCACTGCTGTTTTGTGGCACCAGTTTTGTGAGTTTTCTTTGAAGACTAGTTTGTAATTTACGATATAATTTGTTTCAGTTTTGAAACTTAAATTATACCAATAGTCAAAAACAGGTAGGGGTTTCATATAGTCTCATAAAGTTATAAGTTATAAAAACACGAAATTTAGGGATGAGAATTGGATTTGCGAGAGAGAGAATTTTTGTGTGTAATACAGCAAAACTTTTTTTTAAATAAGTGAAAAAGTTTATAATTTTATAATTTTACGATGCGTCATGATAAGTTGTGAGCATTTTTGTAAGCAATTCTAAAGGCAAAACAGGAAAGTAGCAATGAAAGGCGAAGGTGTCTCCTTTAAAAAGCCTCAATGCTGTAGTTTTTATAAACCCGTCTGACACAAATATTCCATAAGCATGTTACGGTTAGTAGTATTAAGTATTTTAGTAATTAAAGGATGGAATTTGAATCGCTTGAAATTTCTACAATGGTTCCGCTGCTGAGGGAGAAAAACAGACGTGCAACCTTATTTACAATGAACATTACATACACAACCCGATGATGCCTCACCAGGGTGTCGCAACATATTCCCAGCTAGCTTGGCTTGTCTCTATTGTTGATAAGAAGTGGCAGAATGCCAGTTTTTAGCACTTCAGGTGCCTTTTCCATATTGCTGCTATTCCTTCGGTGGGGCCTCTTCTTCAGCATTTTTCACTTTCGCTTTCGGCTTTTGATTCTAACAGCATTGGTTCGACATAAAGATAAATGATTTACATCTATTAATTGCAGAAAGTCAGTCAGAAAGAATACAATCAAAAATCACCACTTTTGTCAAATTACGTACTCTAACTGACAAATTGTTCCAATAAAAGTAAGCAAATTAGATGATAAATATAAGATAATTGCTTTGTCAAAATTGGTTATAATTATCAGGGTAAAATGTAATAAATATACAGGTATGTATCTAGTTCACTTAAATATTTTATATTCATTGTATTTCTCATATTCAAAGCTGATGTCACATACTTTATAACAAGGACTGAAAGCTCTTAAAAGCTTCATAAATATAGGTAGCAAATATGAACGGTATTATGTTAACTTTGTGTGAGCTCATTCTTGTTTTAATGTACAAAAACATACATGTATTTCGTTTATCTTTTCCATTCAATTTTAGTGACATTTGTTTGTTCTCATTTTATCGGACTAATAAATATTATTCTAAATCAACAACAGCGCGCAGAATGTTGCCGTCTTACCTTTTTTTGATTGTGTGTGCAACTATTCTTCTAAACAACTTTTGTCACCACAAATAATTAATTTTAAATTTTCAAAAGCCTTCTTTAATTTACTTTTAAACATATTTTATCTTTCCTTAGAGTTCAAGAAGTCGTATTACTTGATTAAAGTACATAAATCTCCAAACAAATTTTTCAATACCTAGCTAAAATTCATATTTAAAATGTATTCACTCATATTACTTGGCCCCATTTGTAATACCTTGCTGTAAGGAATAAAATAAAAAAGCCTGCAAAAAAGCTAATCAAATTAGCTGGGAGCTAATTAAAAAGAAAGCACCGGAAAGGGTACTCACACAGCTCTTTTGATTTTGGCTTTGTGAATCCTTAAGTACATATAAACCTATGGCCTTGTGTATATATAAATATTCTTATGTTGATATAAATATGTATGTATGTGTCATCTAATCTCTGCATTTAAATAAGTTTTATTTGAAATAAAACCAGTTGCAACTCAAAATCACTAACAAAAAGGACACAAGAGAAAAATGAATGTACAAAATGTTTTCAAGATTAATTAGATAATATGTGCATATATATCAGCAAGTATGTCTTTGACTCATATGCATACTAACGTTTGCCGCATTTGTTTTCTGCTCTTTTGATTCCTATGTCATTTCCTATCTCCATCAAAAAGTCTTTGCTTTGTCTGCAAACATAAACAAATTAAACGAAAGTGAAATTCTTTGCATATTTGCACATGTAGATATTATTTTATACATATGAACGTGTGTGAATTACATTGGTGCAATTCACTTGGGACTTTTGCCAACAATTTTTGCTAAATAAGGCATTGAAAAAGACCCCCATAAAATTGATCACAGAAAATGGGAAGTAATGATGAGCTTTATATAGAAATTATTATCTCCCAAAATTCTAAAGACCCCATATTGGTTCTGCGAGTTTAGTCATATTTACGAGATCAGCGGATTGCTTTTATACAACATTTACTCTAAAGAAAAAAAAATCAGAGACGAATCTGATTCCGTTTGTTCAGCATCACTTCGCATTATAGAAAAAAATGTTGGCTTATTCTTATTATTATGAATTTAGTTTAACTGATCAGATCTTCAATACACAATCATAATATTATGATAAAATAGTTGTTTCAGAGATTTTCTGCCGAAATTATAGAACATCATTCCTTAAATGTTATTTCTGCATTACTACTACTACTTTCGCGAAAATCTGTTTATTACTCAATCGTCGCAGCCCAGTACTATTTAGTCAAGAATTCTCAAAAAAGGCAACTTCGCCTACCCTGGTATGGTAGGGAGGAATCGCATTTCACGTGCTCAAAGAAAACTCTTTAACTACATTATACTTATGTGCTCTGGTTGGTAAGAACACGTGACTGTGTATTTAGCTGACGATTCTTTGTTTACACTTGAAGTTTTTGGGACTGAGCTCGTAAACGGGGCGATCGTGTTTGAGCTGATGATAAGAAAAAGAGAAAGCGAGAGTTGCGAGTTGAGAGCATGGTTTGAAATTTAGTACAACTTTCTAATAGTTCTTTATGTCAATGCATTCGTTTCTCTTTTCTTTTATGTATATTTTCATTTAACACTAGCTTAATGGAGCCCACCCAATCTCGCAGAAGAAAACAGGCATTGTCACCGCCGACTAAACAAGAGAGTAAACTTCGTGTAAATTCTTCTGTTAATTTCAACAGCAACGACTTTAACAGTAAAGCAAAGCGCAGCCAGAGAACCCTGAAGCCAATACTCGGTAAATATTGCGGCAGCTGCGAAAGAGGCCACGTGGACACCAGTGCTGTGCTCAAGGATGCAGCAACAGCAACAGCACTAACACAAACACATAAATTGGCATTTTGAGCAGCGCCGCCTTTGCACTCAAATACTCGTACATCCGCGCTGGTCGCATTTGCCCTTCCGCTTCCGGCTACTCGGCTGGGACTTGGCTACTTACCTCAGTCACAGCGAAGATGCAGTACAGTTTAAAACGTAGACCTGAAAAAGCCGGTACGTTACTAGTCGGCAGTAACTAGCAATGCGGAAATAGAACGATATATTAAAGAATTAAAGCAAAGCCCAGAGAAAGCAGAAAAAATTTCACAAAAACAAATTTTTACTTCCAAGTATTGCGCAGCTAAAGAATACTATTAGCTTATTCCTAAGTAATCAATTTGTAGTAAAAAAGCGAATTAAAGTGCAGTTGTGGTGGGATAGCGTTGACTAAATGCCTAATTGCGAATAAGCGATGAGTGGCAAGCCTCAGTGAAAATTTTTATACCGTTCAGGCATACTCATCGGCTTTCAGTCTACGACGTGGTTGCGTGTGTGTTAGTGCAGTTCTTAATCTAGCGATGGTCTGTTGCTGTTCTGGTAGAAAAAAATTTAAAGCCCCCATAGCAGAATACATTTAATTGAACAGGCGTGTCTTTTAAGAGGTGTTCGCGCTTTTCGCGCCTCAGCTCACGGTTTCCGTTACACAACCAACATCTACAATATCTGTTGTGAAAGTGACAGAACAAGGATCCGCAACGTGCCTTTCGGAGAACAGCGACATTAGCGTCATCATGAAGTTTGAAACGTACGCACCAAAAGTCATTAGTTCGAAGTTAATTAGCGTTTTCAGAAATTTAAATCTGCCTTGATTTTATTCTCCTTGCTATATCTAATTTGTGTCAAGTGAGGCAGGTTAATGAATGCACTTCAGTATTATTAGTTTCGGTTTTTCTGAGGAATAGTTTGTGTTTAATTTTTGCGCTTTTGCTTTTTAATATTTACTTCACTTGTGACTACATTTCCAGCGTCGCTGCTACATTAGGTTCTGCTAAAAAATACACTTTTGAGGCTGTTATTTATTTTTTCCTCACTTTGTGAGCACTTCCTCAACACGTGCGAGCGCAAAGCTTTTCTTGTTCATTCTTTCGCCTGTGGCTGCTCATAACAATCGGCCTTGTAACCGTGAAAGTAAGGACAAAGGGTAATATTCTGAATGTTCTCCTTTCCGCTTCTGTCTCACCGCCTCCACCTGTGCAAATGCTAAGGGAACATTCATTACGCTAGGTTGCCTTCCTTGTAAAGGTTTTATATTCATTTCTATTCTAAGCTCCAATCTGGAAGGCTTTTGGCTAAATGCTCTCTTTTGGCGCTCTATTTGCATAATAGTTTATGGATCCTATCAAGCGATGACAGCGTAACTGATTATTAAAAATAAATTACGAGAATATTTCATTCAATCCAAAAAACATGCTTAGACCAATGAGACTCATTGTTGATATTTGTTCAGTCATATTTTTATGCTTCGATTTCGTTTTCTTCTACTTGACCAAACAAAATTTGCCAAATGCCCAACAAATGAAAGGCCAAAAAACGTTTTGTGAATTTCTAATTCGGTAATGATATATTTTATGCGGACAAAGCGCGACACACACATCTTATTATTAATAATATTGTAAATAATATGGAGAATTCTGTCCTGGGTTCGCTTTTCCGTTTTGCTGTTATGAGCAAATAAGAAATAAAAATGTTAATATTAATCGAAATCAAGAAATGAAGAAATCAAATGGCAATTATTTCCTTCATGTATGTAGAATTAACAGTTATTTGCATGTCGATTGTGTCTGCTGCTCAGTGAAAAGTTTCTCAATTGCAACTTTTATAAAATTTAAATCCAAAGTATTATTTTGCTAAGCTCGTAATTTGTTTCTTTAAAATTAAGGTCATTTAAGTCCTTTAAGTCATGGCAATATCGCTGACCAAGAGTTTATTTAAAGCCTTTAAGCAGTTCTAAGTAAAAGCAAGCAGAGCAAAAATAATAAGGAACAGGAAGTCATGCAACAAAATGGGAATGGCGCGCTACTTGAACAGAAATTAAGACAATGTTCACAACGGCTCACTGAGTTCACCGCTGCCTTACAAATACGCACTCACTTGAAGTCCTTGTAAAGTTTTTGAATTATTTCCGCACTCTGCCTCTCCTACGATTTAGAATAACTTTGCTTCCTACGGGCTTGTTGAATTCATAACTGTTGAAGGGCGAGAAAACATTTCGAAAAGTGCAAAAGTGCGAAAGTGACAATAATTAAAAGTAAGGATGTGTAATTAAGAGGGCAACAGGTGTGCTTAGAGTAAAGGGATAAAATTTTTAAATGTCACAGGTAATAATTTTTCTTTTCCTGTTGCATACTTTTGAACAATGTCACAAAGTTGATACACAAGCTTTATTTAAAGAAGTAATTAAAAAGCTTGTACCCTTACTTTTATAATACAGCCTGGCCACGCTGTTCGTGAATTAAATGAGAATTTGACTGTTTTTTTTTACTCTAAGGCACTTTACATTAGTTGTGGCAAACATGTAATTTGATAACGGAATGTAACCGATAGGATGTGGGATAAAACCATGAATTCAAGACGACGCACTCACTTTGAATCATATGACAAATATTAAACAAGAAAACACGTTCATGAAGCTAAATACCCTTCACAGATACAAAATGTTCCTTATAAGAACTTGATGCTGGTCTTTCAGTTTGTGTGGGTGTGCAAATTTTATATCGATATGTCAAAAACAGACAGACGGCCGGAAAGACAGGCGGACATAATTAAATCGATTTGGCTCTGATTATTTATACATATATGTATATATATTTGAAAATTTTCGGAGTTAATTAATCGCAGACCTTTTATGGCTCGTCCACGAGTGCGTACTGAGAAGCCAGATTTATTTACGAAATATGTACAGATAAATGAACGTTTCAAGTACACAAGCATGGAAATCCATCTATAGTGAAATAGCAATAATTGTAATCGCTCTCTTTGAAAAATGGAACCCTTCGAATCGGAAAGGAAAGGTCAAAAGGGTAATTCAATGATTGATAGTGAACTCTTTCAACACACAATTGTATATGTAATTTTATGAAAATTTACTACAACTTAATAACACCAACAATTAGTACATAATCGGAAAAAGTAATTGAATATATTTGTAACTGGTAGATACATATGTATCCCTATTTTTGAATTGGTAATCACTATGTACGTATAAATTGTTTAAATAGTTGTCACGGACATTTGGAATAAAAATACCGGGTATTTTTAGTATGCCATTATAATAAATTAATTTATTAAAAAGGTTTTGTATTTTTACAAATCGTATTATATTAAAATATATATTTGACACTTATTTCGGTTGACAAAGGAACTTAAATGATTACTGTATGTATAACAGCGCGCCAGATCGTTGTTGTCAAATCGCTTGACTTAGCGCGCGGGACGGGTGTTGAGCTCTAAGCGGAAGATGTTCTGAGCCAGTAATGTGATGAGTTTGAAAGCGAACGAATGTGTCCATAATCCTTTGCCCAGCCTTTTTGTTAAACACATGATTGATGGAGATGTAAGTTGCGTTGTGTGGTGATGTATGAGTGTGCTGTCATCGGAAGTGCTGTATTAGTGTGTGCCAGTTTTTCTGGGTAGAGGGGGCAGATGCTTAACTCATTTAAACAGTAATAATAAACCAAATAAAGACTTTATCAACAAAGGATGTAAGTTCCTTATCCATATTCTATCGGTTGACACAATTTTAAAAACGTTTTTGTGTGTATCTAAATGCGCCATCTTCAACGGCTTAAAAACTCAATGCATACAACTATTTCTTAAAAACCGCAAGTATAGCCATAAATAATAAATAAAATATTGCAGGCCGCATATACAAAATTGTTACCGCAAAAGATTTCATTTTGATTGTCAGAAACGTCAAATTGAATCCAAATGCAAATTGAAGACACGTCATGTTCGGTTGCAGGTTCATGTCAAGGAACCAGAACGATTACTGTAAATATACTATTAACAATAAACAACAACAATAATTGTCGTATTTGCAAAAGCAAAAGTGATTTTACCTCCAAAATGCATTGAGCTCTAAAGTCGAAGATTTTTATCTGAGCCGAAGGAACGGAGCAAAGCTGCAACGAAAGCGAAAGGAAAATAAATAAATGCTATGACAATATTACTTATTTTTCGCCGCAGTAGCACAAGTATGTCATTGCAAATAGCAATCTGCATTGAGGCCACAACCACAGGAATTGCAAGAAGAACAGCGGAAAAATAAATCAACACCATGAACATAGAATCCGCATTGGCAGTGACTTGAAAATAAAAATGCACTAGACACTCACATACAGCTAAATGGGTATTGACTTATATACTTTTAAAAGCTGACCTTTTTTGGTATGCCCAAAAATGTGTGTCACCAATGTCGCGACATACACGCATACATTCGCATGAATTCATGTCCAATGTACAATTACGAGAATGTAGAGAGAGAGAGATGTTGTATGGGAATTGAGGCAATTGCGAGGAATCCAATGCGAGAATAAAAGCAAAATTGTATATGAAATATGAAATGTAATTGTATATGAAACATGAAATGCGTATCACTGAATAACAACAACTGAGAAGACGCCAGTTCATTCACACGGCCATAAACACATAGAAGTACAAATGCACTCCATTTATCATCCATCTAATCTCGAATTCTCTGTTAGTGACAGCAGCTCCTGGTGCACGTGGCCACACGGTTCCCACTTGGGACAAGGCGTGACTGTACTGTTAACCACTCGCATTGCTCAGTAGATGCTCGTCCTTGACATTTTCAATACATTTGAGGACGTGCCACATATGAGGTTGTCTACGTGTATATTTGTTCATTCAGTTAATATGGACTCTTAATGATTGCGTAATCGAATAACATAAGTGAAAATGTACTCAACATGGAGCAAAAAAGTTCGGCTGGCTTATTTACTTATGAAGTGAGCCACAGTCTTACGGTTTATGAGCATATGCATTTAATATATAAGTATACGGTGGCTTTGATGAATCAAGCTAAGCAATTCTAACTTGTTTTCAGTTTAAATTTCTTTACTGAAAGATCTTTAAAATACATAAAATACATACAAATACAAACATACATGGCAGACAGCGTAAAATAATTCAAATTATTAAAAAAATAAGTTTGTGTAAAGGGTTAGGAAATACTTTTAAGCTCAGTGTGCAGACTATACACAATCAACTACTCAATGAATCATCGTTTCCTAAACAGCTTAAGTCACTTCAAGATTATTAATAAAATATTAATTTCGAAACGTCCTTTTCCTATCAACGTGCTACTAATTTTTAATATTTTTATTGTTGTTGTTACGAGCTCATGCGTTAGTATCAATGTATGCACCATATACTCTTCGAACCACAAAAAGGTTTGGCAGGGCGAGAGTGAAAGCCTAATCAAAATCAGCTTCAAAGGCCAGGTTGTCAGAAATAGGGTTACGCCTTCATCTTAATGAATTTGTTCGCCCTACGCAGTCGATTTGAAAAGGTCATTGCACAAAATTGCTCAACAGAAGCTTGAAAGGATATCCAGCAACAACAAGGAAAAGTTAAATGCGCCCAAAATATTTACATCATAAGCAGATCACACGTCACACGGTCGTGGCAATTTAGAACAGCTACAACTCGTAGCTATCAAATACTATCTGAGCTTAAAACTTTTGAACATGAACGCAAATCTTCATTAAATCTAGGCCATTTTCATCCGAGTATTAAAGGTGTGACACAAAAATCTTCTACTTTCCTGAGGGTACCCAGAAATATGGTGCGATAAAGAAATTACAGCAAAGAGGCATTGTGGAAATTGCGAGGAAAGAAATTAGTATTCTCTGCCGCTAATGTGGCATTGTGACAACTGTCGACATAACCGTTAAGGGAGTTATTTATCAACTAATTTTTTAAGCTTGAATATTTTGTTTGTTTTGTGGATTTGAGTCTTAGTATACATACTATTCCTTACGTGCTATAACATTACATTCGTGTTGATGAAAAAGTGAAGAGCACAGTTTTTGGTGTATATAAAGTGATAAAATTTCAACGTAAAGCATTGTTTTCATCAATATTGCTAACATTGGTGCATTGCTGATAAAGTTCCAGTCTCTTTGCGCGTCATCTCCAAATGTATTAAATGCAAACAAATGTCGTGAAGTGGATTCAAAGCAAAATAGGTATACACACTTACACAGAAGAGGAAGTTGTTGTTCGACTGTTGATAGTTTCAGCAATAATCAAGTTTGTGCAAATATTGATTTGAAGCGTGTTAATGGCAAGCATTTTCTCTGTGATTGTGGTTTTGTGTCATCAATAACCGCAATCAAACTCACTTAATGAAATCTAAGCATTTCCCGTGCCAGAAAGGAAAGCATTGCAAAGCAAAGGAAGCAATTAAATGTGATTTCGCTGATCACAAACCTCAGCTTGCAATTTCGAATTGGGAAGCCAATAATGCGGAAATTAGTTCTTCACTGCGAACTTTAATAGCTCTTAGCTAATAAATCTCTTTTTTTAATTCAGGCATTTAATTTAGTCCCTGAAGTTTCATAAGGAAACAAGAGTGCTTGCACAATGTGGTGACAATTAACATAATTTAAAATGAAAAATTAAAATGCGGGTAAACAAATCTTGCTCTTTTACATGACAAGAGGTGGGTTAATAATTTATTGGAGACAAATTCCATTTTAGTTGGGTTCTCGAAATCTGTTGTAGTTTTAGGTGATTATGTACTTTAGTGAGCGATGAAAACTCCAAGAAACGAAGCCAATGTGTTTTTAGTATTTCCCAACAAGAGACATTAATTTAAGTGACCACAAACCCTCCTTAAGAATATAAGACACCCAATTCTATTTTGCTTTCAAACAAAATTAGTTTCCTTTATAAGTATGTAAGCCTCTCAATCCAAAGCCTCACATATTAACCAATTTCAGTAAATGTTCAATAAACCCAACAAATCACTTTGGCATCGCCAATATATCAATAAAATATGTGTGTACGGATAATGTGAAATGGTGGTATTTCTATACCACATTAATTTAAGTGTGTGTTATTCTTTTGTTGAAATTACCAAAGCATCCCTACTGCTATTATACCACGTATGCTCATGATATTATGGTGGATAGTAAAATTTGCCAAATTATGGACACTAAACTGGTTAAGCGGACAAATAGTTAAGCTTAAGTTTGGCAACGCCGAGCCATTTCCACGAAGCAAAGGTAGGGCTCTTCGTGTCTACAAGTACCGGAATTATCTGTGTGCCTTATAAAATGCGAAAATGGCGCTTACTTTAAGTTACTTATTCGTGTAAATTTCAGTCAAAGTCGCATATATTCCGAGCTATATACATTTATTGACATCCAAGCTTTAGTAGCTTTATTATTGCTTGTAAATAAGCGTGCGTGTACAAGAGCCCACGCATATCAAGTTTCTTAAAAATCCTCTATGGCCGATATCATCGGCTTCATTTGCTTTTGCTGTGATTTTAAGGATAAGCCTTACTTATTTTTAAATCTCCAGACTTTAAGTTTCGTTAAGGCATTATAAGTTTTCAGCTTGCCAAATTAAGGTTAGAGTAAAATGCGATGAATGAGTGGTTGATTAAATGATATTGAGATATTGAATTTAACCAGATGTCGAAAAGCTGTTAAATATTTTAATACTTTTTTGAATTAAGAGGAAGTCAGTATAATATAAAAACATTAATTCAAATGCATATGCATTTATATATGTATCTCACAATACACCGTTTAAGAAATATTTTGCACTGGTTCTCTGCTGGCTGGCTAACTTTTTGTACCTTGTCAGCAGTTTAATATTATTTCTCAGTGGCTGATTAATTTGTAAAGCAATTTCGCACTTTATTGTTCTTTAAAGAAATATATTCAATTTCAGTTTCATTGTCCTCACCGCAAAGCTCACACTAATCGCATTGTCTTATGCAAATGTTACAAAATGAACCCAATTTGGGTGTTAATGGTGGTAGGCTCAGCCAAAAGACAGCACTGTAAGCGTTTATACACACTTGTTAGTACATACATATAGAAGAACATACTACATTGCCCATTTACGTATGAGCAACATATTTCCACAAATACACGAGACTTTGGCTGAGATAATACGGAATAATAAATTTTGCACTAAAACTGGTGAAGAAGCTAAATGAGTCGCAAAACAGTGGAATTGTGTAGTTGAAGCAAAGTGGTTGCTGATGTTATGTACGGTATAATATATGAATATAACTGTTTGTATGTGTTTATTTCTTAATTTATTTCTTTCAACTTCGTAATTAAAATTCCTCACACCGCATTACAACAGATAACAAAGCACCCACAATTGTTCGTCAAATACTCCAAGTTCATTGTTCCGCCTTTGCCAAAATAGTTGCTGTCTATCCTAATCGGCCTGAAAAGACTTTGTAACAGTCGAAACTAAACACACACGACAGTAAGGGCACCCGATTTTCAGCCATTGTCAACGTTTTAGATTTTCCGAAAGTTGATTTTTTTCCGATTCTTGATGTTCTTGCTGTTTGTAAAATCTGACCACCGCCACCGACTGCTGACTAATTATTAATTTCGTCCCACAACCATTTTCCCAATGCAGCAGCACAAACTTCAGCAACTATGATTATGGGATTAACGCCAGATAGTGAGATTAAGTTAGCTTACTCTCTATCACATATCTTATCTCCTTCCATAGTTTTTTTTTAATAAATTTATATTCTATACAAAATATGTAAGGTATTTTGACATTTTCTTTGAAATAGAAGCTACATTTTCCTAATATTTTTTTTATGACTTTCATTAATTCTTTATATATTATGTTTTAGAAAAATCGTTAAACTTCTTAATCTATAGTATTAAAATATTGCCAGTAAATATTTGTGGTTGATTGCAATAACAAAATTTTAATTTTAAATATGAACTTGCACAGTTATTAATTCTGATAGAATATACCCATATTTAAGGTGCTTATGGGTTGGTGTGAAGACGAGGAAACAAGTAAGAGGGTGCTCCTATTGTTTAACTCCTCCTCCTCCTAGTTCCACTAATACACATTCAAAATACAAGATAAAGGCCAATCATTTTCTCCCCAACAACACTTTACCTCAAACTTCATATTGTCTTCTTACATAGCATACATTTAGGGGCAGGTTAAAATCACTTAATACCGCGCTCTGTCCTTTATATAAACCATTCCTATCTAGAGATGAGTATAACTTACCTTAATTTATGTCGGTTTACTGGGTAAGCCGGTGAATCCCACAGGCTCCTCGCCGCGTCTCACCTCCTCACCATATCCTTCTGCATTACCGCCGTTTCACAAATTTCCATTGCTTAAATGTGCTGGCACAAAGTCACTGGCTGGTAGCAATAGCAAGCTAAGTACGTACAACAATAACAATAATATCACACTAAATATCAAGAACAAGCAGAGACACCAGCAGCAAGCGTTGCTTTGCTGGAATCGCTTGGGACAGATAGGAACACCCCCTGTGTACGAACAATGGATGACATAGAGAGGTCTCTGTTAAGTTAACTCTGTGGTCTTCCACAATTTTGGTTAGACACAAAGTGTCATTCCGTTTCTTTTGGCGTTAGCCTCAAAATAAGCTTTGTCCTTTGGGTTTTTGTGGTTTTGGTGGTTTTAATGGTTTTTAGGTTATTGTGTATTTGATGTATGGGTATTCTGAGTGAAATACATATACATACTTGTATGTACATATACATATGTGCAGTAAACATCGCGGTTTCTTTGCTTTCAATGAACACTTGTTGGTGTTCAAACAAAAATTTATTATTCAGCACCATCGCTGCTCGCAAGACCCAGCTCATCTACTAATTTTTTCAAATTTCTGCCTACTTCCGGTGGACATTGGTATTTTTAACTTGGTCTTTTATAAATATTGAACCTCTTTTTTCCAATAACGGTCAATATAACGTTGGTTTACCTCATGCATCCCATGAATACAACGGCATTCAGCAGGTAATCTGGAAATTTCAATATAAGAATCAATAAAGCACTGCAGATGGATAAAGCAAAATAAAAAAAAAAAAAAATAAGAGTACCATGCAGTAAAGGCGAATTATAATTTAGGCTTCAGTGATGGAATTGGTGACTGCGGAAAAAGATAAATTCGCAAAGCGAAAAATATGTGTCGATGGATAGAGGTACGGGATGGCAAGCAACATAAAGTGGTAATTGGACCTAAACTGTGGTTTTTCTTATTGTGGGGTAAAATACCACTACTCACACACAATTTCTCTTTTGGACATATTTCTCACATACGCATGAGTAGATACCTTCTTTTGTGTAACATTTTCACTGGCGATTGTGAGAATACCCCTTTCTATTTTATTTTTATTTTACAATGGTCATATACACAAACTCGTAAAGAGATAATCGAACTCGGAGTGCTGTTACAAGTAATTTTACCTTAATTTGAATTATTGCTTATCTGATAGAAATTAGCATAATTTTCGGAGAAGATTAGCAGTAATTTTATAGTTATTCGAAATTCATAAAATAATAATCAACAAAATTTTAACAAAAGCACCTTTAACTGACAACAATAAAAGCAATTACAAAAATAATTTACCAACAATGGATACAAAATATCCGTTATACGACAAAAATAACAATAGGAACGCCTACTACTTTCGCTCTACGATTAATTAGTTATAGTACGTTGGAACAAAGTGCCGTAGGGAACGATCAAAATGTGAAAAAGTCACTGATAAAATAAAAACAAAATAACGCAACAAACCCCCTGAGTCTGAGGAAAATAGGACATCACAAAAACGAAAATTAAATCACAGCAAATGTCTCCTTTAAACTGTTGCTTGGCTCAGAGAAACGCCTCCGGCAGAAAGCGAGTGTTGGTCCATTGCACTGCGAGTTGTGTGTCACCTTTATTAATTCCACCTTTCATTTTGCTAACATTCTTTCCTTCCTTTCTGAAACACTTTTGTTAATGCTTTCCCGTTTTGAAATCGCGAATACGCCATGGTGGCGCCCGAGAGGTTTGATTGTAGTTTCCGATGTTTTTCATTCCCAACATTAACAGTGTGTTATTGGTGTGAATTGCGGTGAGCGGAATGGGCTTTTTTTTCGTCTCCTTCAGCAAGACACACAACAACTTAGCGTAACAGAAAGAGTATATGGGGTATTCCATACCAAATCGACCGCTTTTGAAGCCGACCGCTTTAGATTTTGCTGAAGCTTATCCATCCTTTTCTACCCTTTGAAAAACATTTTTGAGAATTTTTTCAAACTTTTTTGTCCAACTTCAAAAAAAGTTATGAATTTTTCAAAAAAATGGCTTTTTATTTTCAAATAGCTATAACTTTTGTAGAAATTGACTTTTGGGGACCTTTTTTAAAAAAAAATTTTTGTTTTTGAATGAACTCTTCGAAAAAATATACGAAAAAAATCTAACACGATCAATTATATAAAATAATCGGGTTTCCTAAGTAAAATCGTAATTTTTTGGAAGTTTGCCATTTTTTGATAGTTTGCCTTTTTTTCAATTGATTTGACAACTATCCCTGCCAATCCCGGAGTTGGCTGATTTTTTTTATATTTTTTGAATTTTTTTCATTTTTGAAACTTTGACAATTTTTTTTTGACCACAGCAAATGGCAACACCACAAAACGTCATCACTTGTGATCAATACGACAAAGCGCTTACAACCAAAAGTAAAATATTGTACTATGTATATATCAATTTATGTTGGTATGGCGAAGTGGTAAAACGGTAAAATATTCCGAATTTAGGTGGCAGTAGACTCGTTTGGAAATAACTGAGCAGATAAGTAGGTAAGAACAATATCAGAATCACGCAGACGTGCACTGTGTTCACGTAGTAACCTCCTTGAGAAAAGCATCAACAAAACAAAAAAAATGAATTCATAGTAAATATTTAAATATGTTCTATATGCTCATTTATGCTCGATATGAGAGCGAGAGTGAATGAGGAAAGTAATGCTCACAGTTTCTCCGGTGAAGCCCTAAGAGAGTTTATGAATTCTGCAACTCAACGACAGCACCAGAAAAAATCATGTCCATACGTCCATAAATTCAGATAGATATCGAACTTTGCTCAAATTGCTCATACGCCTCAGCCTACCCACGGCACAGGACGACCATCTAAACTTAAATTGGACTATTTTGATAAATAAAGTATTGGTTATTTTCAATCTAACTAACCACATACAATTTTTTTAAATCATTCTGTTAAAAGTCTCTTACATTTTCTCACTTCTAATAACTTTGCAGGCTGACGAGCCGGAACTTCCCAAGACCTCAAAAGTAGTAGTAGGTGCTTAAGAGCTCGGGATAAAACAAAACATTATGAGCTGTAGGCATCAATTAGGATCCCATATTTGAATGCAATAGCATAGAACGCATTGAGGTGTTCTCCTGGGAGCCTGAGTAAGTCATTGTTGCACTTTTAATAAAGATTTTGAATTATAATTTTGGTAGTTTCATATTTCAGCAATTTTACTACTTCCGTTTCCACGTTTAAACCGGCAAAAGATTTTGTTGTTGACGATTAACGCGTAACAATATGCCATTTGCAATTTACGTATGTATTAGGAAGAAGAGTAGACATCAATCACTTCATTATATCTTGAGCTGATGTGTATCTCAAGTCTTAATAAAAATAAAAATGTAATAAATCAAAGTTTTTCTCTTTCATAAAAACGGAAAATAGAACTCCAGGTAAGATTAAAACAAGCAATAAATTTTCCAAATTTTGTGGGAGAAGTTTTGAAGTTTTAAGCAAAACCTAAAAGTTTGGAGTGCCAACAAACTAACAAGCCCATCTGTGACAATCAAGAATATGGAATGTAGAATGTCAAGAAATAGTTGGGATATAAGATTTTACAAAACAGGAATCTGACGTAAATCAGAACTTTTGGTATATATTAAATTAGCTCTAAGTGTTTTTAAGAGTGAAGAGATATTTAAGCTACTTGAGAAAAATAACAAATTGAGAAGTATTCGAAAGCTTATGCAAAGATGCATAATTAAAACGTTTTTAAAGTGACGTCGAATGTAGCACAATCTCGTGATTAGGCCTAATGTAACAAAAATGAAAAAAAAGACATATCCACTTAGCAAATTCATAAGCAGCGGAGCTTTGAATTTTATTTAGACACACACGAATGCACTTCAAATAAATAAGTTTTAAAAATGCGCGCGCTGTCAAAATTATATACCCTAATGCTCTCAGGTGAGCAAATCTATTTAAATTCATGCGTCCATGAATGGAAATGTCAGAAAATCAAAAACCATTCGAGGTCAGTATTTGTATTTGCGTGAAGCAAAACAGCACAAAGACGGACATTCCGAGCACACACTCGTTAAAAAAAAAAGTTCAAAATATCGAAAATGATTGTGATGTATTATTGAACACGGTGTTGAGAATATCCCGGTGCTCAGAACAAGGCTTATGCTTCATTTGTGGCAGTAATCAGCAAAAATTATTTCATGAATATATTTAAATGAAGCAAATGAGATGCGCAAGTGCAAATTTTCACTTTATTTTGACAAAATTGCGTTGCTGATCATGGAATACAACAATAAAGAAACGACAATAATACCAATGTCATTATAACAAAAACTAATGCCGGATTATAAACATGTAACCGCTTCTCCACCCAATTCCCCACAAACTTAACTTTCTCACATGAGATGCGGCGAATATCGCCAACACGCAGCCAGCATTGAATTACTATTTACGGCATAGAAGGCGATGGTATATATACCTTTTTAGGTTCACATATTCAGATCGTTTCCCTACAACCACTAGCTGTGTAACACGCAATTTAATCCTTTGATGGTGAGGAATGAGTTAATTGAAATGCGCATACCGCTGCGCCGCCGCACGTGCACGCTCGTTGTTGGCCGGGCGAAAGACAAACATTTCCCTGTTATTGTTTATCGAGCTGGAGCTATGTGGGATGCAGGCAAAACATTTTTCTGACAAATTTCTAATATATATTATATTATATTTTACATTCTCTTTTTGTGTATTACTTTTCTAGTGGTTTTGGCATATAAACACATAAACGGTACGTTTCAAAGTAAACAGGATTTTTTGAATCTAGCGCCCCTTGGTGGCGTCATCTATATGTCGACTGCGTGCGAGCTAAAACACTCGTTCGACAGTTTGGACCGTGCAATAAGCTGTATTGAAGCAGAAGGAGACTGTTTTGAATAAAACGAATTGATTTCACCGAAAAAACCTTTTGTTCTGTTTTTTTTAAGTCCTGTTTACTTTGGAAAGCACCTTGTACATTCACGCAAAAACGTTTAGAAATTATAAAATGAATATAACAAATATAATCCCATATAAAAGCATGAATTATGCCAACATTGATTTCGGAAGATGTCATATTTCACTGCGCTGACATCATATGCCTGAAATAATACAATGTGTATGAGCAAAAACAGTCAAAAAATTTTACATAATCAGTGCCGTGCTATTTTTATCTACAAATAGCCGCAGTGACTTCCCTACTTCTTGTTTTTCGTCTCCAGTTGCCTGCATTATGAGACCTCTTACTAGCCGCATTTGGGTTACAAATACCAGTCAGTTATCTCATGCCGCATGTGGGTGTCTAAAAGTGTTGTGTGTTGGCATAATTCATGGCCTATAATCAGCACTGTAAACATCGTTCGGAGCCAATCTGAATAACTTAGGACCTGCAGTGTGTTAGAAGCATATGGGCTACGTAATGCATGCCACATAGATGTGCAACAATATTCTTGTTTGTGTTCTTTCCTATTTCATGTGTACTCTTTTCCACTAAGCAAGCAATGCGGCCTTTTGCTTTACATTCTGTATTAACTAGAAAGCCACTTATAAGGAATAATGAGTTTTTTTTTGTAAAATAGCCCATTTGTGCTAGCACAACTAACTAGTTATGTTATGATGATGAGTACAAATCATCTAACACACATATAAGAACACAACTTCATTTAATTTCGAATGAACTGTGTTTGCATGAATATATGAAGAGTACTCGAAGAACGGTAGTAACAGTAAGAATTTCCTTACTTCCATCTTGCCAACTAATAATTACGTATACGCCTAGGGGTCTTTCAAATGTTTAACTAAACTTGGAACTGGTACGTGTTGTATATCATTAATCACAGAAGAAACTGTAGCCAATATTCTATTTTCAATCTTCTCGAGTAACATGCTTTGCTCTTTGGAATGTCTCTAATTTCTGCATCATTAGTAAACAATGATTTAAGCACCATCAATCAACTGCCACTATAACTTGTATTTGTATGTCTAAATTAGTAAATATACAAGTAAATACATAAGCATGAAATAATATATACACAAATGTTTTTAATGGAACAATATAAGAAAAAGGTTCACATGGATGTACGAATTTAACAGCATACTTTATAACCATGCAATAAAAACACGCAATCTGTGTTTAAATATTATTTTTGAAAAAGTTTTTGAAACCGCTCAAGGCAATTGCAGATATTACCTTTATAACAAGTCTTTGAGATTTAAGAATGTGTACGATGGCCTATACACCCCACTTCTGTGGGTTTCTAATTTTAACAGGTTTCTGCTTCGTTTCCTCTTTTTCCCTCTTCCGCACTTAAAGTCATCTTTGAGGCTGCGGTTTTTGCTACTTAAGGCACTTGTGAGAATATTTGTATTAATCTATAGCCGTAGGCATCGTGTTGGTTGTGCATTACTTGCATCGTGTTATTGTTGTCGGTTGTTCAGTGTACTAAAATTAGCAAAATTATGGCTACTTACGTGGTTGAACACACATGTTGAGAGCGTCTGTCGGCATTCAAATGGCTTAAAGAATAATTATATCACGAAGTGTATTTTCAAGTTTTTCGAGTCCAAATGTATGACCTACCCCCACAAACTTTGGACGGCCGATCCACCCATGCCAGTGGCACACCCCCTGGAACTCCCCTGGGGGGTTCCCCATACAATCATTTCAAAAAATCACCATTTTTGGCCTTTACATGAAAAAATCAGCTAAATGGCTATGTTTTTTCTTTATTTTTATTTATTTATTTATAATAATATCTATTTTATCGCTTAAGAAATTTATTTAGTCAGAACATATGTAAATGAAAAAATTAATTTAATTTATTTGTTTTGAAGTCTTTTTTACTTTCACGTGTGGGCAATTTCGCACGGCTCTCTAATGTCGTCGCCATAACAGCCTCTACATTTTCCGGAAAAACCCGTTTGGAAACGCTAGCTAGCAATTGAACATGTCGTTCCGTTCCTTGTATGTGTGATGGAATTTTTGGATCATTAAACGGTGGATCATCTTGATTTAAATATTGTTTCAATGTATCGTACGGAATGCTTCGCGTGAATGGTGGTTCAAATACGATATTTATATCATTCAAATTGATCATTTCCGTATAACTTGTGCAATTAAAGTTTATATCTCCTCACTTTCAGAGGTAATAAGAATGAAATGGTAATTTCAGTTCTATTTCAAAATTTGACCCTACCCAAAAGTTCGGCTCAAATTGGGGGACATTAGAATTCGTTTCAGAGGTATGGTTCCTTCGGCAAAGTTTCTTATTTTGATCCCTAGAATATGATTTTCATAGAGCAATGGGCGATTTTTTTGCCTCCCCACAAATCGACCCGGCCTAATGAGTACACATTCCGACAAATTATTGAAAAAAAGTTCTGCAACTGTACAATTATAATAAATATAGTAAAGGGGAAAATTCAGTTGAAAAGGGTAAGACAAAATGTCATATTTACTGTCACTGATCGAAGCTTTGCTGGGCGCAGTCAACGAGTTTTTTTCAATAAGTTTATTCAATAAGTTTATTGTTGAAAATGTTTACATACTCGAAGTAGTCTAAACTCGGATAAGTTCAATAACATACAATCGTTATTATGTTTACGCTAACGGCAATTTACTAAACTCACTTTTACGGTTGTTTGACGACTGGTCTTCCTCCCCTCTCTCTGCCGACTCCCATAATAGCTGTACTTTCAAAGTGTGTGTTCAAGCTGAGCCGAGCAGAACCGAATCTGAATGATTGTGCGTTGTAGGTGTGGGCGTGAAAACAGTTTGTGAAAAGAATAGAGCCGTTTGCATAATTTATGCTGTGGAGTTTTTCTCTATAAAACTCGCTAGTTCTTTGCCTCTTCGCTTCTGGTATGGCATGGCTGGCAGACCTTAACGACGCCGCCAAACGGCTTCTGCCTGCCAGCTCTCTTCATGCCTCTTATGGATGCATAAATGTGTTATCGCCGACACTCATCGCATTATAATCAGTTATGTAAACACCATTAAGAGTCGACGGCTGGTTTTGGTTGCAACCTGTCTGAATAGTTCTTGCTTGTACCATATTGTAACACATCCATTTCTACATACATGTGCAACCAAACACCGCTGTGTTCTTTGCTCTATTCATAAGCCATTAAAAAAACTCTGGATATGTATAAAAGCAAATGGTAAATTCTTTTTTTTTAAGTTTTCACATCGGCTTTTAAAAGACTCATTAAGCATTAAGAGTGGTTTGCTGCTTGTAATTTGCTCAATTTGTGCAGATTGAATTTTATAGTTCATTAAACCCAGTCTTATATATGTAAGGTTATGAGTATTTAGAATTTAGATTGCTACCTTATATCGGTGTCGGCACTGCTTAGGATTTAAGTTTAACATTTGTTCTAGTTGATCGGTTTTTTGAAGCTTCAGTCTAACTTACAGTGAGTGCCATTAAGTATGTGTAACATTGATATGGAGTTTAAAGCTTAAGACTAACACACTCTTATTGGAAGTCACCAAGTTGAGTTTAGAAAATACTATTTGAAAATTTATGTCAGTAATTCAAACGGCAAATTTAAAATTCAATGATTGTGGTGACAGTGCTGATATTCACTTGCGCTGCAGTCAGATTAAAAACAGCCCGCATGGGGGTGAAGTGCAAATAACTGAAAAATTCTCCCATTTCTAGTTCACCGAACAATCGCCTTAGACGCACAGCCACGTTTCACTGCTTTTCAATACTTGGCATAGCGGGCGGACGTTTCGGCCAATTCAAGCATTCATACTAGAGTTCCGTTGAAGTTTTAATTTCATTTTGAGTCAACCTGTCCAAATATGTGAAAAAATATGTTCACCTCTTCGCTGTTAAATTGCAAATTGTTGAAATTTTCATTTCGTTTTGTTTGCTTTTGCTGCTTCTGACGGATGACTTATGAAATGCCTTGCAAATGAAATCGGCGGTTGCATAAATTTCAAAATTAAAAATTGAATGCCCGCCGATTTCAAAGTCAATGCAATATGGTTGAGGGCAGCCGTAATGTGAGGATGTAGAGAAGGTAAAGCGATCCCCAATGAATCAAAGCGAATTCGGATGTTACACTACTCTCTGTGCACTAGACTCCAGTGGTCGCTGATGAACCAATGCATTTGCGAGTTGCAAGCCAAACTCACCTTCTTCATTTGATTCAATTGCAATATTGAATAAAAGTAAATTTTGGCTGCGCAAACTTAACTCAAAAGACTTCTAGCTGAGCTGGTCACTTGAGAGACGGTTCCAGGAATATCAGCGACCACAAGCAAAAATGTTTCTCATACGCCCAAGCGAACGCGGACTTGATTGAATCCTGAAGACAACTAATATTTCTACCACAATTCAGGAGTCAGGAGCAATACTTCGATAGACATACTAGTATTTAAGTGTGTCTGACAGTTGAGTACAAATTAACAATTTGGAACAGAGTCTGGAGGGCCGAGCGATTTGGGAAGGATTGTAATAAGTGCTGGTTTACACCCATTCTTGGTTGCCTTTAATACAGACTAAATGTTGGTGTGCGAGACGAAGTGCAGAGCAAATGTAGTGCGGAAAGTAGATTATGTTACGTCTCCTTTCTATCTCCTCTCTGATTTCAGTTTGTTTTTATAATAAGTTAAAATAAACTTTCCAAAATGAACGTCGTTTCTTTTCTTCCTATTTTGCTGAGTAAACAAGCGACCGCATTGTTGCTGGCGCTTGTCTGAAATTCCGCGCTAAAATCTAACACAATACCTAGTTGGTTTGAGACTTTGTGTCCTTAAGTGCAGTTAAATTTGAGTATTTATTCCGCGAGTGAAGTTAGTGAGGGTGCAGTGGTAAACCCAAAGAGCATTTAATTGCGTCACTTGTAGTTTCCGAAGGAGATAATAATTATTTGTAGATTACAAAGTAGAACAAATTGTGATTTTTAGCGCAGAAAATTTCTTTCGTTGACATATAGTCTCCTGGAGGAAATCTAAATTATTAAATATTGATGCTGAGTGTGTGTAAAGGGGACGGTGAAACGTGAGTATTACCGTGGTGACTCTCGCAGTGTTATTCTCTCTTCAACATTGAGTTGTTGATAATTACTTAAATAATAATTAAATTCCCAACATCGAAAACTTTGTTTTGTCCAGAATCTACTCTACTTTGCAAGTTCAACACTTCTAAGCTTAGCACAATTTAGAATTCCTGAAATTTGTTTTGATATTTTTAAAATATAATTCTTTGTTACCACAAAATGCTACAAAAGTCCTCTACTGCACCATTAAATGCCGCAGCTCATAATAAATGAAAAAGAGTTCTCAACTCCAGCTTCGTTACCATAATGCTCAGATTTCACAGAAGTTCAGCAAAAGATTTCAAAGGTTATCTCAGCAAAAACTTAGCAATGCCAAGCGCTTCATCGACCAACCTCGCTGTCTCACAGCCAACAGTTTACGCGACGACCTGTCGTGCACACTTGTTTATAATTTCTAAACTTTCCGAAAGTAATTTTATCCTTATAAAGATACAGGCATACACTCTGAGTGACTTTGATCCCGTGAGAAACCTTGGAATAACTAAAAAGTGTAAAAGACCGAAGTGTCGCTTTTAATGGAATTTATGTTTGTGATTTAGCGCCAATCGAAGAAAGAGGAAGTGAGGGGGTGATCTCGGTATGTTAGTTTTCGAGTAAAAGTTGTTTTTAATATTAGCGAGTTTGTGTTTATCCAGCATTTTAACATTATATTACATTGGTGCAACAAGTTGCAAGTACAGAACGTTTCGGTTTGCTCTTCCTTCGGTGATTTGTTTAAAACTCGTGAGCGGCAATGAGTGGACATTCTTGCCGCAAAGAGTTTAAAAAGCGCTGAGTGCAGTAGTTCATGCAGTGAAAGACGAAAAACCAAAATGCGAATTTGAGAGTAGGAAAGTGCCAAGAGAATTGTAGAACTTTCAGATTAGGCTAATGTAAAAATATATGTTTATCATATTTGCTTAAATAAATTAATATGGCAATCTCATTATATTATAATTAGTTTTTATTCTAAAAAGACACGTATGACTATCATTGAAAAAATTATTCTTATTCTTCACTTTAATTTATAGAAAACAGGACAGATAAAGAATATGCTGTTCATTACCATTAAGATGGCGAATTATATGTAATTATAATCTATAGATATATGATATAATGCAACAAATTGAATAATCACACATGCACGTTTGTAGTTGGTTATGCAATTTTTGTTGCGTATACGTCATGCCATCCAAATTTACATCAACAGCAGTTGCAGCGACAAACATAACTGCATTTTGCTTAAGTAGACACATTTGGCCATTACTCACTTAAATCGTATGTAGATTATCTTTCTCAAATGCTTATATTACACGAACGCCATCTTCTTAAATTTCAAACCAAGTTCGTTATTTTTTTTTGGTTTTTAATTTTTTTTTGCTCGCCAAGTAAACCCAATTATGGTCTAATTATAATTTATCAAATTACGTTTAATGAGTAAAACACAGATTAGCTTTCTGTGCTTATACAAAAGCGTCCGATTTTATTGTTTTTAAACGGATACGCCTACTAAACCGTGTTTAATTAAATAAAAATTAAACCAATATCATTCTTAAAGAATTTTTAAATTTGGTTTTTTTTAATTTTTTTGGTGAGCACAAGTAAACCAGTTAATTATGCATTAATAATTATAATTATAGTTTTAATTTATTACGTTTAATGAATAAAACACAGATTAGCTTTTCTGTGCTTATGCAAAAGCGCCCGATTTTATTGTTTTTAAACGGATACGCCTACTAAACTTTGTGTTTAATTAAAAAAAAATTAAATTAAATATTAATTTCAAATATAGGGTAAATGGAATTAAATTAAAAAAATAAAAAATATAATTTTTTCATCTTATGTCCGTCTCTTACATTTCGAGAACATTTTGTAAAGCTCCCTACCTTCCAAATGATTTTGTCTATAGTTGAATGTTTTTTGTTTTTAATTTTTAATATTTTTGATAATTAACTTGTTATTAACTTATTTGTAAATAAAAATTTCTATACCGGAAAAAGTATCGCTATAAAGTGTTGTAAGATATGCAGAACACTTGAAAATATTTAGTGGTAAGGTTTGCGTGGCCACGAGTGTAAGGAGGTACATGCATTCATATGTACTATATATGCTGTCCTACAAATGAGTGTGTTATAATGTAGAATTCAATATTAACACACAACTACCGAACACTTCATTTTGCCCATACACTCTGAAAATGCGAATATTTATAGTAAAATTTTATACTCACGCAAATGTGAGGCTAAATCCCACATGCTTTTCTAATTCAAATCCACATGTACTATATGTTCTACGTTTACGATTGTGCAGTGCTTATTATTAGCCATATTTGTTTTTGAGTTTATGGGTTTGGCTGACAAAAGGTGACTTTGCTTAATTCCGGGAAGTGAATGTCGTAAGAAAGGAAGTGCGTGTAACAACCCCATTAATAATACTTAGCTATACAGAAGTAGAATAGAAGCTTAGCAGAACATGAATTTCTTTACTTTGTATTTTATTTCAAGAATAATAAAGTATATGTATATGAGTTATTAAAATTATTCGAGAGATTATGCTTGAAAGAAAAAAAATATTAACAACAATATCTTAAACATTCTTATGGCAAAATAATAGTTTTTGGTCTATAAAATCTAATGTTTATTTATTCTTTAAATCTCAAAAATTCTCCTAACAAGCAACGTAACACTAAATTCGACTAAAACTTCATCGCTTTGTAAATTTCTTCAACAAATTTGGCAAAAAGAAAAGAGAAGTAAACGCCTCATACCTGCGTATACCCACACAATTCACAAAATTGTAATCTCTGCGGTGATTTGAAGAAAATGTACTGATGCTGTCAGGAGCGCAGTTGCCATAAAAATGTGATGAATGTGACATTAAATTCAATTTGCAAATCACTGCCGTCTGTAGACTGACTGCTTAGTGTAAGCGGTCGAACGCTGGAGAAACAGAGTGGAAAATAAAAATTGAATTGCAACAGTGAAAGTGACAAAGCTACTGACAGGAACAAGAGTATGCGAATACCATAAAATGCTTCAATGTCACCAGCAGATTCCAACACACACTTAAGTAGTTGCACGCCTTCGAGTGGGAGTGTAATAGAATGTTCGAAATTCAATTGAAGTAATGTTAATGACCAAAGGGATGCGGTCATTTGTCAAGTTTTTGGTTTTGTGGTGTATACAAAGTAAAGGGAATCGCTGACTGTACATAAGCGTGGTTTCATTTTTATCGAAGAAATATTCGTTCGAATTTGCAAAGATTAATCAGTAAGTGCGAACATATTCGTATCTTTCCCATCGCATAGATCATGTGCTAAAATACTTACTATCGAAATTATTTTTAGCATCCGAAACATATAGGTCCTATTAACTTGTCTTACAGAAACACAAATTGCTATTTATACTCCAGTGAACGCTGAAAGACTGAAGTGCAGGCAATCTAAAACATATATCTTGTCATATACCATATAACCCTTCTGAAGATTTCGATTTTAGGTATTAGAATTCTGCTATGCAAATATTTTTATAAGCTCGAGCGCTCGACAGTATCTTAATGAACTCATAAAGAAACCACACGACGAAAGCATAAAAAGCTCATCTGCTATTACTCAAGAACCTTTCTCCGAATCTCCACACGTAATTGACATTGCTAAAATCATCCACCAAATCCATTGCCATTGAGGTCCCTGGAAATACCAAAACAACTTATTTGGCCTTATTGGTAAAATGAGTATTTAGACTTCTTCGAAAAAGTATCTTTTGAATGTCCTGTCAGGGTTTCCTTGCTCTTATATCCCATGTATGTAAATGGTAAAGAACTCCTCCTTGAAAACGGGAATTCCGGTAAGTTGCCAGCTCACTTAAATATTTGCCACCATTGTGCTGCATCTAAACAAATATTTGCTGACTAGAGATATATTTATTCAATATCCAAAAAATATGGAGGGTGATTTAGCGAAATTCTAAATATCTGACAATATATCATATTTCAAACGGTTACCGCCTAACGTTTAGTCTCATTGCTTCCCTTGTTACAATGTATTCGATGGCTTTGGCAGCTTCACTTCCTGCTGCTTTCCCACTTAAACCATGGCAGTGACTAATCGGCTACGACGTGTAATAACAATGAAAGCCACACAGTCAGATTCTTCAAAAAGCGAAAGCCAACGTATTTAACACTACAGAACAGCCCACAGTGAAATAAATAGTTTGCCAACTACTTGGTGGACTTCATCCCAAATTATCCAAAACAGAAATGCCTACCAATCAAGATTAGCAGAAAGGCAGATCATCAGCCACTTAGGCTCCACAGGAAATGGCTTTCGATTGCGAACGGAAAGGGAAACTGTAGCGCTTAACCTCCATCTAACATCAGAGCACCCTACTGCTCCAAAGCAGTTGCATATTTTATCGTATATTGTAAAATAATAGTGCTCATGCAAGTACACAGTTATGTTAAAAGTGTCAGTTAAAATGTAGGTATTTCAATTGTAGAAAAAATTCCCACTGTAAATAACAAGCGTCAAAATGAAAGGAAAAAGGTGTCAAATAACCTAACCTAAGGGCTAAAGCTTTCTTCTCGAAGTTATACTTGAGCCTCAAATCAGATACAACAATATTCAGGTAAATTTCAAAATGAAGGATTACGAAGTGGATGGTATCAGTTGAGGACTACCCTTTTTCGTTGGTTTATAGTCATATATGTATGTGTATGTGTGCATATGTGTGTGAATGTACTTATACATATGTATGCCAGTATTATGCCACACAAAATTAAATCTTATTTTGCTTTATTCAGATAATTTGCATTTTGCTTTTCGACTAGCAAATTATTGTAAAGTTGTAGTGAAGAGGAAGGAATCAAATTGTCATCCAATGAAAGCTTAATTTGCTTAATAAAACTAGATGTTAATAACTTCGTGTAATTCGCCTAGACTATATATAGCTGAATTAGGAAGTGTTTAGCAACTGAATATAATTATAGTAAATTATCTCGAAATCGTCATCGATCATGATGCAACAATTGCTTTTTAATGTAAGCCTAGTGTACATACGACCATTGTAGTGGTGTTTGCTTTCACGTCTATGAGAAAATATTTGATATCACAGCGAAGCGTTAACCTCATTTATGCTCACCTTTTGTAGTGAAATACATATTTTGAATATATAAATATGCACGCACATTTATGAGACAAGATAAAGGAGAGATCGGTTAGTATTTATTAATTTATCATGTGACCCCAAGTGCTTCTTTAACATATCTTATCGGAATATAAATCCATCACCCATCGCAAATTACAGAATCTTCTTACCTAAGTATTACAGTATCTTAGTAAATAACTATAAATACACATGTGAATGTGAATGTGGAGTTAAAATCTACGCGAGATATCACTAATATGGCTACATCTCTTGCTAAAAGCAAGCATGCCTTTCCTTTTACTTGTTTAATGGAGTTAAGACAATTTGTAAAGCTTTAAAGGGTTCACATTTACATAATTCTTGTCTTTTTGGTAATGTGAGTGGAGCATGAAAGCTATAATGTTAAGTACACAAATGCTTAGCAGAAATTTCTTTGAATGTGCTCGGCGCCAATCCTTCTCTTCACAACGACTGGGTGTGTACGGGCAAGTGTACCATGCATTATTCATGATGCCACATTGCGCTCCTTGCAACAGCAGTCATTTCTTCAGAGAGAATTCTTCAATCCTACCATCCTTTCCCGTGCTTCATTTCACTGCACTCGACCACATCGACAGACCAACAGCTGGTGCTGCTACAACTGCGCCACTCAGAGGGTGTGAAGTGGAGTGCAAAGTGTCATATGTGTCAGTTGTTATTTGTTGTTGGTGCATTAACTCTCTTCCGGTGCACTCGAGTGTCCTTAAACATATTATCAGCGGCACTCAGGGCATTATAATAAGCAACGCAAGCACAATTAGTATTTCAAAAGAGTATCTTGTACAATAACTCTACATAATTCACATTTGACGGCTGGTAAGTGGAACAGAATTGGGGTGTAGAGAAAGAGAAGAGTACGAGGAATGGAAACATTTTATTATAAAAGCTCCTTATGATGCTCACATGGAACGAGATTTGTTTCGGGGAAATGAAAATGTGAACACATTCTTATATCCTTACATGCAAACATACAAGTATTTTCTTCTTTTAAACAAATTTGGTAGGCTTTTAAGTAATATGGTTTTTTTGTAGACTTATAATTTTCACCTTTTTTGGAAATGCTGTGAAGAAAGAATTACATTAAACAGTGAATGTACAAATATTTTTGATAATATGTGTGTTATCTCAATGAAAATAGAAGAGCGTATTTTATTAATAACAGGGTATCTTTGTGCTTAAAATGGACCAAATTGGGCGAAAACTTGACCTATCCCCTGTATAACGACAATGAACATCCGGCTGACTTTACTCCATTAAACCTTATGCCGAATATGTACGCCAGTGTATGAGAGTAAGAAAAATTCTTAGATACATAGTTGTATCAGTAGATTAACCATTATCTGCCTCAAAAGTTTTGTTTAATTCTAGTTCTTTTCCTGCAATGATTCATAGACCGAAACGAATTCTTTTCCCAACTTTAACTCACCACAATAGTTTCATAAAAAAAGAAGATAACAGCGAAAAAAGCAAGGTTTTCTCTCGGCAATTCTCTTTTCTCGCAATTCCCAACTTATTTTCACGTTTGGTGTTACTTTCAAAAACGTACATCCATGTAATCGATTTCTACGCCCTGTCCACCAATTATTTACGATTGTCAGCTGTTGATTGAGAGATTAATTAAACTTGTAAATGTTGTGCTGGTGAAGTGAAAAAATTAAATAGACCTCAACATATTATTTAAATTCAGGCAAATTCGATGTTTCTACTCTTTTTCACACTAACTGTTTGGCATTAGTAAATAAAGGAAAGCTTTTTCCCACAGGAATAAAAGGTGAATGAACACTTGCATCATAGCATTAAACAGTATCAGTAAAACAGGCATGAGAGTCATTTGTCTAACACTTCTCCATTTTGAATTCTTCGAACAATGTTATTAGCTTCGTATCCGCAATTTCAATGTGTGTATGTTGATTCTGCTAGTGACCTTTCTTTATATTTATTGTTTGTGTGATTAACATAATTGATTTCTGTTCTTTATCCTGGCTGACCGAGCTCCTTTGTGTGTAATTTGTTTGCAAATATTTGCCAATTTGGTCATATCATTACATTGTTGCTGTTTGCTGTTTCGGTTGTCTTCGTTGACTTTGGTCACACTAATTCGTCATTTGAATGATGTTCACAGACGTTCTGTTATTCATAGCCAGATGTTGGTTGGATGTTGAGGTTTGGTTTCGATGGAAACACACATTTGCTTTGACATATAATCGATTTTGTATATGTAAATGTATGCAAATATTTATGTGTTACGTTTAAGTTGGCCTCATTCAGTATATATCAGAAGACTAAAATATGCAAATTTTTCTTAATTGCCCAATGTAAGTCACAATTAGGGTATTCACAAGGTGTCATAGTGTGTCATATCGTCATATTGTCATATTTTTTTATGACTGTCATATCAACACTGTTGTTGTTTCACATGCAAAATTAAAATATGACTGATACAACACTGCGTGGTATGTTTCTTGAGTTTGCTATTCTATCAGCTGTATTTGTTTACTTTCTTATTATTGACGTTTAAGTGTTTGAAATTAAAAAAATTGAATAAATTTCGTTATTAATATGGAAGGAAACCACGATATTCAGGTAAATTAAGTTGAATATAAATGAAATATGAAAATATTTTGATGTTTATGTGGTTGCAAATGATTTAATTGCAGTGTAAACCAAAACGCCCGTTTCAACCCGGTACATAAGTGGAATGCGGCAGAAGAAAAAGCGCTTGTGGAGTTCCTAATGGAAAATAGAAGTTTCGAGGTTTGTCATTTTAATTTAAAAAAACAAAACAAAGTTAAATAATTTTTTTTTTAAAGAAACCAACAGCTCAAAGCTTTTATGGTCGTTTCATCGAAGACACGCAGCTGACGGTAGAATGGAAACTAGTGCGCGCAAAAGTACGCAATATGCGCCCTAATTATAATAAAGCAAAGGAGTGGGAAGGGTCGACAGGCGCAGGAAGTATGGAAGGCGACACAATAAAAAGTAAATTCTTTTAAGGAAATCTCTTTTATTATTATTTTTTTCTATAGATACTTTAAGAAAATTGTGTTTTTTCTATGAAGAGTTGGACGATATTTTTGGAAGCAGATTAAATTGTTCTGCAGTAGTGGAAGACAGTTTGGTGACGCAATTCTACAAGTCCATCAGGAGCAGAAATGTGTGGTTGAAGCGGGCAGTTCAATATAAAAGAATTAAAAGTCCTGCGTTGAACGACAATGTGTGCAGTCGAAGGCAGAAAGGAATATATTCCAAAACTGCCTTGTCGGATATTTTGCAGGTTCATGGCGAGATTGCAGAAATAAGGAAGCAAAAGCTTAAGATGGATGTTGCAGCAAGGGAAAGGGAAATGGCAATCAAAGAAAAAGAATTAGAGTTAAAAGAAAAAGAAATATAATTAAAAAAAGATAAATTAATGACAAATTAGAAATTGAAAAAATTAAATTACATTAGATTAATATAGGAGAGGTTGGCAATGGAAGAGCTTAGGCTCAAATATAAATAATTTTACAATGCACTACATTTTTAGTTCACTTTTGTTATGAATTTATTTTTATTATTATGTGTTTTTTATGTTTTAAATGAAGTTTTTATGTTATAAGTTTTGTTGTGATATTTGCCTTTTGAAGAATAAAAATGAAATGATAAATGTACCTAACCCAAAATAAAAGAACCAAAATCAAAACTATAGTTGGATTATAATTAAGCAAAATAATCATGCATTTTTATTAACTTGTATAATTAAAGGACAAATGCATATACATACATATGTGTATAAGTATTAAATATTTTGATTTTGAATATAACGAAGCAAGCAATTGCCCATATTATTTTCTGATGATAAAGGGAATTGAGGTATTAAAACTTCATTGTTGTCTTCATTATCTATATCGAAACTGATTAACATGTTGTGAAGAATACAACACACCATAATCCAGTCATTGCATTCCTTCTTATTTGACGTTGAAAGCATTCTAAATTTAAGCTCCTTTAAACTACCGAATTTCTCTTTCAAAAGTCCAAAACAATTCTCAATTCGTACACGGTATTTGGAAAAATACGCGTTGAATAAGTCCCTTTCTTCTTTTCTATGTTCAACACTGTTTTGCCGAAAGGGCGTTATTAAATATGGTTTCAGTGGATAGGCACTATCTCCCGCGACCCACTGTGATGTCGACAAGGATCGTTCCGGATGCTTTGCTAGTGAACAATTTGAAAATATTTTCGCGTCATGTACACTTGCGGACACAATTTCCAGTCTTTCTCTTTCATTGGACCAGTATAAAAAGTCATTTTTTAATCGCAATATGACTGTAAAAATTCGTTGCGTTACATTTTTAATAGTGCCTCCATCACCCACACCAAATAAGGAAGCCACTTTGCGAACAGATTGTCCATCGCCGGAAGATCCCAACCGATACAGCAGTTGCAGTGTGTTGCAGTTCGATTGGAAGTTGTGAAGTACTTGAACTTGTTTTAAAAACAGCGTCATTTTCACGTTGATTTTCACATAAAGAAGCTATAATTTTATTTTTCTGACTTTCTCGTAGCGTTTCTGTCTTCTTAATTTTTCACTATCAGCTGATTAAGTGTAGAAATATGACAAAATATGACATACAACAGTTAAGGGTGCTCACAAGGGTCGTATTTTTTAAGAATATTAAAATATGACATAAGACATTCAACAAAGCTTGTGAATTGCCTAAATATTTTATGAAATGAAGAACTTGCGTTTGAGTAAGGATATTTACTATACATACATGTATGTACATGTAATATACCAAATATTTGTGCTCAACTAATCGCTAAGCTTAAATTATTCGAATATTTATTTTTAATATATAAATAAAAAAAATATATATATATAATTATAAAATTTTGCTGGATTTTCGGCCAATATTTATTAATATATATCTGTCTTGATTGAGTGAGGTTCAATTTCCAGGAGACATAAAAATGACTTCATGCGTTGTACCATTGAGCGCTTCACCTATCGCTTGTTTCATACTTCTTATTAAGGCTTTTCCTAAGCCCCATGAAGGAAATTTGCAAGGAGTAAGCTAGCGAGCAAAGGCATATTAACGAAGATCTGTTATTTTGTTCAGAACACAAATTGTAAAATCTTTACTAAGTGAAAAGTTAAAAAACGTTCTTCAATCAGAATAGCCTTTTAGTTCTCTCTCTGCTTTTTTAACGGAGTAAACAAAATATGAATATAAATACAGAACAAAATTACACAAATAAAAAAGATTTTACTTGTCTCATGTGGTATTAACAGTTATACGCAGATTGGTTGCGCCCAGAGCTACGCATGAAGCTGAACCACTGCTATCTGCCACAATGTGATGGATTCAAAATTAAAACAAAGCGAATGGCGATTAACGCCACAATCATGTAAACATAAAATAACTTATATTTATATGTCTCGGCTTGTGTGTATGTGAAGACGCATGTGTGTATGAATTTGTCAGTGGATGTGTTAAATCCTTTATTTCAGTTCATTTACATTCAATGTGGCATGCCCAATTGAGCCTGTAATATGCCGATAATCATCAGCCATTCAAACTTACCAGCGAGTACACTGAGAGCATATTTATACACAAAAGAACAAAGCGGCGGATTAATCTGAGAAAAATAAAGTTGAAATCATTAAATATTTTTAACAATGAAATTGGTGGCTGTTCAGGACAGAGTAGTGAGTGAGTAGTAGGTAGAAATAAGCTTCGATTCCTGTCCGGATTAACATTGAAAGAAGAAGAACGAGTTTTCTAATACTCCTTTCTAACACCTGAAGTGGTATGTAGCTGATTTTGAAAGTGATCTAGCATATACTACACTTAAAATTGATTAACAGAGTTTTTTGAAAACGCTTTTTAAATGATTGAAATTTAAGCAAGAGAACAACGCAGATGAAACACTATACAATATTTAAAATTTTTTCACAGAGAAGACGAACGTACTATTCAGACATAGAATTTGTCGCGCTTATTTTATATGTTGGCCACTCGACCGCTTCATAAAACTTTTCTTATCATTTAAAAGACTACAAATTTATATTTACTGCTTTTCAAACTCTCTTTGATATAGGCAAGTTCTAACTCCTATAAACTAAGAATTTCACAACAACACCAATTTCCACCACTTCAAGCCCTTCAAAGCTAAAATCTAGCTTAATGAATGCTGGCCAGTTCTTCTTTCGAAAGCTACAGAATGGATTCGTTAGTTGAAATAATCGTTATTTAATCTGCTAATCCTGGCATGTACTCCAAAGCCTTTGCCATCAGTAACTTTTGGCCAGAAATTAAATTGAAAAGTTTTTGCCTGCGTCAAGGGAGAATGTGGCAACAACATTTTAATTCAATTGAATTTTTTGGTAAAAAGCAAACGACTTTTCTAGTGGCAGACACAAATGAACAAAAAAAGGCTACATTGATTATTGTTATTCACCCACACTCACACGTCAGCGATAAGCATCCACAAAGCCCCAGTGTTGGTACAAATTTACCTACAAACACAAGTGCAAGAATAGTTACAGCAAACGAGGTAACTGCGCTAACAATGCTGTAGGTAACGGTAACAAGAGCAGGTGGCGACAGCTTGCAACTACACGAGTCCACTCGAACATGCTACATACCACCTATGCAAACACCATCCCATGTATGCAATATGCACATGGTGTTGCAGCCAAACAATCTCAGACAGCCACTGAGGTTCGCTCAGCTAAGCCTCGGTATTTGTTTTTGGTCGGTGGTATTGCTAAGCCAGCACTTTGATAGCCATGATATTGATTTTTTCTATGCCTTTCCCTTTATTTTGCCCTTTACTTGCACTCTTCAATTAATGTTGTTGCTGTTGTTGCATTTTTATCACATGCTTCGCCAGCAAGTGGTTGTGTGTTGTTTTTGTCTCCAAGTCAGCAATTGCTGACAATGTAAAATAAATATAAATACAAACTGACAAAGCATGATGCTGATCAGTTTCTCAGGTGTCGGTGGGGTTACAGAGCCAAAAGGGCAGCAAAGGTGGCAATGACGTGAGACAGGATTTTATTTCTATATTTGTTGTTATGCTTTACCGTGTTGGGGCATAGATGCGTTTGCCCATTTTAATTGAATTATTTATTTCTATTTCAGTGACAACGGTAACTTAAAGATGATAGTTTGGAATTTAATAAAGATGAATTGGTTGTTATGTGATGATAGATTGCAAACATTGAAAACATGGAATATGCCTTGGCTTGAGCTCTATATAACAGCAGAAGTACTTTACGGATGCCCGCATATTTAAAATCGTTGATAAGGATTGTTATGATGAAATAATCCATTGCAGAAAACATTCGTAAAAACATAACGAATATTCAACTAAGTTACTTATGATTATATGCATGAATAGTTCATGTTGGAAGAGAACGAAGGCAACGAAAAGCTTTCCATCTTTAGCGACAACATATTACTTGGCTTATGGTTTTGCAGCAACATTTAATCTTTGTTGTGACTCTGACAATGCAACAACCGCAATGACAAAAACATTGCAACAAATGTCCTTGCGCTCTTTCACGTAGTAGCCCCCTGCTGTGCGTGAGTAATAGCCGGATTTAATTGAAATGCAAGAAGATGCGGCATTTAAGATAGCGGTAATTCATATTGTGGCTTCATGCGTGCATAAATCACCGCAAATCACATTTCGCTTATATAAGTCATACGTGCAACATTCGCTGCATTACTTGTGACATACAAATTTTTTACCTTTTTTGCTTACTGTCCTTTAGTTTTTATCCATTTATATGACAGAAAGTGTGCACTTTGTTGCTTTTGCTGATTTAAATTCACAAAATGCCAGCAAATGACAAATATTTAAGTTTCTTCAAAGCATGCGGTGCACTTAAGGATTATATGAGGTCAAATTGCTCTCGCTACTTACCAGAGATACAAATTGCGAAAGTTTTTGAAAATTTTATGAGTGATTCAGTGACCGCATTTGCAGATATATTTCAAGAAAAGAACGCGAAAATTTAATTTCAACTTCAATACTCAGGCTTCCACATATATCTTTTTAACAATTTCGGTACATTTTACTTCCATAATCTATTGCTGTATGGGTATTTAATTAAATAATTAATACCTTTGTTCTTTTGTATTTAAAAAATTGGAAGATCAGTTATTTTTGCTATTTAATTCAAAAGTAAATATTTCTTGTACATAAACTTATTATAATGTATAAGTACAGTTCTTCACTTAATTTTGTACCAAAAGTACAACACCAATTCCATAACGGGGTTGTCAGATCTCGAATATGATGAATTAAGTATTAAACGAAACATTGATCAAACAACGTGTTAATAATGAATTGAAAAGACAGTTTGAAGCCAACGATTTTTAAAGCGTTTTTTTTGTACAAAAATTGATTGGTAAGTTTTTGAAATATCCCAATAAAATTTAATACGTAGGTGCATTTTGATATTCTAATGTTGTCTCTTGGGCAAAGTTGCTTAGAATGATTCGTAAAACATTTCCGACATCTTTAAGTGTAGGAGAGTCGTTATGTGAAACTGTCCTTTAATGAATTTAAAACTACGCAAGTATGCAATGCCTCAAGGCATCAAAGATTCGACAACACTACAAAGTTTAATGGTGTAAACGAGGAGAAATTTGTAAATATCTCGAAACGAGGTAAGAAGAAGGCACTTAAAAGTGCGGAACGGTCGCTTAAAGAAGCAGGAAAAAATTGAATTCGGACACACATGTGTAAAGTTACACTACTAAAAGGATAAAAACTTTCAAAGTTACGTTTAGCGCAAAAAAATGCAGGATAACATCTGCAATGTTTACAATACAATCAACAAAGTCAACGAAAAATGCACAAGCAAAATATCAACTCCAGCAAGGAGCCTGAAAAGTGTAACTGACCGAACAAAAAAAAAACAACAACAAATCTCTCTGCTTGTTAAAAGGACAGATAGTGACAGCAACTTGAAATTTCAACTATTTTCATTTATTCTCAGATTTATAAATGCGGATAAAAGTAACTGAATGAGAAACTTAAGATTTTAATAAAGAAATAAAAATTTTTCGAGTATCTCCATGCAACAGCGCTTTTTAAAAGTAAGCAATAATTATGTGACAAAAGTTCATCGATTTTTGAATTGAAAGCTCTTCCGAACGGTGAACAGTATTTCGTAAGGATTTGTTTTACCCCAGAAGTGCCCATGATACTAAAATTTGTAGTTGACTCATTTTTCTATGCACTTATATGTTCATCATAGTTGGAAATGGTTTCAAGCCATTTCAAAATCGTTATACTTGTATGCCTACTCATATTCACTTAACAGAATTGTGTTTAGTGTTGCCCTTATTATATGATCGGTATCATTTGCATTAAGAAAAGCGAAATACTAACACGACAGTGGGTCTGCACATTTTTCGGTATATATTATTAAATATATATGGAAGTTTAATTTTTTGAAAAGCAAATAAAATTTAATACATAATATTATGTGTAGAGAAAAATTTTAAATACACAATATGTCATAAAAAACTTAAAACTCCAAGCTCACCTCATCTTCTAAATAAGTTTAAGCGCTTCCCAAAACACACCATTTAATTCTGTATGTGTATACTATACTATGTATGAATGCCTGTGTATATGTTGTGAAAGGAAAATACCAAAGCATCTGCGGTTGTTGTCCCACGTATGCTCACGATTTTATGGCGGATAGTAAACTGTGCGGAATTATGGACACTTATGCGTTAAGTAATAGATAGTTAAGCCCAAGTGTGACAACGTCGTACGATCTCCTCGGGACAGAAGAGGTGTGGCACCCTCTCATAACACCAAATAACGGAGCAGTTTGTGTGCCACATAAAATAGGAAAGCGACGCAAACTTAAGGGCGCCCGCTCTCGTACATTTCAGTTAAATGAGAACATGTGCAGCACTGGTGTGACATAAAAAAAACTTTAAAAAGAGCCCACACAAAATATGTTTGTCTTACGATAATAAGATGTTTTAGTACGTAAATATAAAAAATGTCCGATTTACAGAATTTTCGCTTTGTTTTATTTTCTGAACCGGCCTATTTTGAAGTTCAAGGCAATGTTAACATGTGTATGCTTTGACTCCTGCAAGTTGAAAAAGTTTAAAAGTTCGTTTCCGCCTGAATTTAGCTCTTCCTTACTTGTTTTGATATATTTTACTTCTTACTTTATTTTTTTATCTTTAAAATATTTCGATATTTTGATATGAAAATATCGTCCTTAAAGTATAAAAATAAAAAACCAATAAGTATTAAAACCTTTCCATGAATTAGTAGTCGGCAAGAATTTCAATATCCTCTTTTTTGTTTCGTGGCAAAGGCCGCAGTTATCTTGTTGTCATATGTAAATGTTGTGAAATGAACCGCAGAAAGTTGAGTGCAATGCATGCCGAGTTCAACCAAAGTCAGCACCGTCACTGTATGTGCAAAGAAGTAAGAACATATTGCGTCGCTCACGGCGTATGATTAACATAGTTCGACAAGTACGCGAAACTTTGGTTGAGATAATATTGAAAGAACGTGAAAGAAAAAGAAGTCAAACTAAATTTGAATTACATAAAACTTTATGTGTAACTATTGAGGTTTGTTGTTGCGGCTCGTAATGAATTTGATTGAAAGCAGCGAAGCATAACATTTGTTTCATGACGGGAACTGACAGCAATTTATTAAAACAAGTTTCATTGAAAAATTTGCAATATTTCATTCGTATGAATATGTTAGCCATCCCGTCACGAAAAAATTCAACTGCCTCTACTCCTCCTCCAGGCGTCCGCCACTTGGCCAAAATTTGATGAAAGCCTAGTTTAAAGCGCATGTCGTTCACCTCTTTTGGCAGCTTACCAAATAGATGAGCGCGAACATAAATTATGTATAAAGACACAAGATCTTCGCAAATAACACCGCACCGCGCATTACTATTTACAATAATAAAAAAAATTTCATCAGCTACTTCTTATTTCTTTATTTCATTGGAAGAACTCATTTCCAAAGTTCACACATACACATGTCATGCAATGTTATTTTGAAAGTAGAAATTGCAGCATACCTCCACTTCAACAGAAAGCTCCAGGATAGCCTAAAAAGTGTTCACTTTGCACTTGAAAGAAGCAGACATTCTGCATCGTGTTGTACGCAACACTTCTGCTTGACTGTAACAATGAAATATTGCACTTGAAAGCCACCGGCAGATATTATGTAAAAGTTCATAGTCCTGGAACAGAGTACATACATAGACTTAAATTTTATATGTACTGTTAGGTGTATACACAGATGGATGTACGTTGAAACAGTATAGGACGTGAATGAGTCAAGTCCACAAAAAAATGGGTCTAAGTCAGGTTTCAGTTGGCCGCAGAAAGAACAACAGTGACTTAGAAGAAGAAAGTATAACAAAAGTTCACAGAACAATGCAAAATGTGGGACAAAGCAGTTAATTAGCCAACAATAAAGGACAAACATCTTATAAAAAATACTTGTTTTTCGAAAGACATTTCCTCCATAGAAGACGATGCATTTTAGAAAATCAGTATTATAAAGAAACCAACTTAAAGCGGCATGTAGTACTTCTTTCATGATATTCTCAATATATGTATTTCTCTTTCTTAACTACTTCGCAAATATAAAAACGTACACCGAAATTGTTTGTTAAATGAGAAAAACCTTAAAAGTAAATTACACACTGTAGAAGAAACGAATAGGTATTAATATTTTCTGGTTTTCTCAGTAGACAAGGCATTCTGAATTAATTTCTTGAAAATTTTAATATTCCTTCGAAATTTCACCGGTGGATAAGCTTCTTTATTTTTTCTATTACTCCGCCTTGGTTTGTGTGAAGCATTAAAATGGACAAAAAGTTTTACAAATTGCGACAATTGTCATGGTAATTAGTTGGTACACGACCAGATCCGTATAATTTGTCTGGCTTCACAACTTAAGCTTGCAGAGTGTTTGATAATCTCTTAAAACTCTTGTTATTCTTTACGCTTTTACTACATTGGCGCTTGGCAACGAAGCAATTTAAATTTGCTGTTATAGAACTAAGAATGAAAGAGATTTCTGTGAAAGTTTAAAGTAGACATTTTTACTTGTTAACAAAATTTTAAGACAATGCAGGTGTGCCATAATAAAAAAATTGGCTATCGACTTTTTTTCATTAAAGCGATCAAAAGCATACTTGCGATTACTAAGGGGAACAAAAAGGTAGCCGCACTTATTTTTTCAACAAAATTCATGAATTTCCGCAAACATTGTCTTTCCGATTTTCCATTCTTTCAATTTTTACTTAATGCCAACAGCTTCTTCCGCCGTGCTGAGCGTTAGATAAAAGTTTGCGCATAAATTAAATTATTTTAGTCTCGGATGCGAAAATGCTTTAAATTCCGACAGAGTCGAGGTGTCTGTGAATGCCAAGGGGGAAGAACTTTAGAGCAGCCTTTTCCGATAACTGAAGCATTCCATCAAAGAGTCCTCATGCATTCTTGGCGTACCTCTGCGATAATAATTTTTTTTTTGTTATGGTGTCAAGTTGGTCAACTGTGCTCAAAGCAGAATATATAAAGTGATTAACAACGCGTCGACGCCTTAATGCAACCATCATTAAGTCCGTTTGATTAACGGTTGTCGATTTTTTCACCACCTTAATGAAAGCGAATACTTCATGCATTAAGACGTTTTCTGTGCCATCTTCTGATTCCCATTAACTTGATAATGATTATAAGCAGATTTACAGCAGGTACTTATTACTTGCCACTTCCCCACTGCTACTTATTACCTCTTATTTCTGGATATTTAATTACACTTACTACTAATTGGGGTTTGCGATGGCAATTTTTTTTAAGTAATTTTATTAATTTGATTCTTAAAATATATTTCAACAGCCATCATTAAGTTGTTATTGACGGTCTAACAACAGGCACTTTTAAGAATTCATAAAAGTTCCAAATCGCCGCACTGTTGATATCTTCTTATTTTACCAAAGTAGGTGAACATGTGCAAGCAGATTTCTGTTAGAAATGGTATGTTGTTAGTGTTTTCCATTTCCATGACACTGCTGTCGGGATTATTGTCAATGAAAAGCCAACCGCAGCGCTCTATAACCACGGAGGAATTAGTGGTTGGACGTAGTTGATAACTTCAACAAAATATAGTAAAATGAAACTAAAGCGCTAAGGAGCAACCGTAAAAATTATTTTTCAACAATTTGAATAAAATAAGATTTATAATAAAATAGCAATAACAACATTTTCATAAATTCGCGGTGCGCTATGTCAAAAACAAAGAAGCGAACAAAACTTCACATATAGAAAACTTGAAAAAATTTATTCGCCAGGCTTCACTTATATTGTATATATGTACATATATGCGAATTTTTCTTCGGAAAAGAGTTTGGTTCCGGTAGCTTTTTTTTCATTAATTATCCTTTTAAGGTGTAAGCAGCTGAGCGATGAAAAAAGCGGAGGCAATAAAGTTAAAATTCATCCTTTTATATATTCATTACCCAAAGTTAATAAGACCATACAGAGATAAGTCGGAAGTGGTGTATGCACTTGATGAAGGGGATGCAGTTCTCATAGTTTAGAGAAATGACTATTTATGCGTGAGAATGAAAAGTCCTTCATTTTTCTCCATGGAATAATTTCTTGTTCTTGCGATGCCTTAGAAATAAATTCGATGGACATCTGCAAAAGATGGCTGAAGTTATCTCGACACTGTCAAGTGCGCTGTCAACGCCAACTGCACAGCAAAATCGTGACTGCGAATAATACTGTTAATTCCTTTCAACATTTGTTCCTGCGTCCTTCACAGTAAAAAAACGAATGCCATAAAAGAGTTGAAGAGATAAAAGTGCATAAATTGAATTTATAAAAATATTTTGTGATTCATGAAACTATGATCCTTCATAGCTGTGTTTACCTGCAGCTTGGAGGGGCACATTCTTATTCTTCCTTTAACAACGTCTTTCAGATATTCTAGTCTGGCAAATTACCAATTTAGTGATGTAGGCGAACAAATACGCATCGGTAAATGCACATAAAAGACTGCTAACCTCTGCTAGTGCTGCCAGTGATGTCGGCTTTTGCTTGAGCTCGAGTTGCTGCTTCGCACAGAGGCCATTTAAACACGCCGCACTGCAGCAAATTGGCACTGCCATCGCATAGGCCGACGGACTGACGTGTCAAAATGCAGAGCCACCGCAACGCGAAGTGAAAGCGTGAAAGCAAAGTGTCACTTAGCACGCAATTTATGCCTGTAATTTACTGCTAGTCCAAGTAGTTTCAGTGCATTTTTCCTCACTCACACACCCAGCAGAAAGCTTATTGCAGTAACTGCATGCATTTATATCCGAGTGTCATTGTCAACAGGAGCCGCTTCGCTTACGGAAATTTGATTTTGCGTGTGTGTTTGCTTTTATATCTGTATGCGTAAGTGTGATAAGTTCAAGGTAAGGCAAATAGTATTGCGACGTCGCTGATTATACATTTTACTGGCGCTAATCCCTGTGAGAGGGATTTTGAGTATATTTTGGCGCTAATTGTAAGGACGGTTTGATGATCATTAACATTCGACCAGGGGAATGCCTTCAATATATTTTTCGTTTCAATTTGGCATTTTATGCGTTTTCCTTGTCGTTAACTATTGCACATGGTCGTGGTAATTATCTTCAATAAATGGTATTAACGAGCTTTGCCCGAGCGAATTTAAAGTAAGTACTTATAAATTCCGTTTTTTACCTTACCAGCGTCTGCCTAAGCACGAGGTTATCCTCTTTATGTTAATACACTATCACCCTATTTTATATGCACTTTTACTTGACTTCATAATTTCTATTATCCATATTTCATTTCTCCAGTTATTTGCTCGCTTCTATTTTAGTCGTTCTTATGAAATTATTCAAGTTACGAACCGAACATTGTTGGCGCTCGCTAATTACCATAGCATTCTATTTAACTTGCTGACACCCGTTTCATCATCCTTATTGGTTTTAATTAACCTTTGTTGTTGATATATAATAGATGGAAGCGATTAGTTTGACACTTCATTTTGCGACGTCACTTTGAAATTGCTTTTCACCTCGGCGTCTATTGTTCCAGTCCGCAAAATATTTGCTTTGCATTTTCGATCAGGCATTTCCTTTGTTAAATTCTTCAGCCTGGTCCGTTTCAGCGGTTGAAAATTTAATTAATGGCAGTTTATTTGCGGTAACTTCGTGGCAGTAATTTTGTTAAATTTATTCAAATTCCGATTTCGTAAATATTTATGACTTCATCAATGGCGATGTGTTGTGCTAATTAGTTTTGAATTTAAAATACTTATTTCATATTTATATCGCAAGCATATGCATAATTATGGTGGCAGAGTTGGAGAGACTGCCGGCCTGTCTATTTCCATTTTTGTATTATTAATTAAATAATATTAGAGATTTTGATCGTATATATTCTAGTTGGAAATATTAGAGAGGGATAGTGGTGTTGGTCAAAAATCTAATCATTCATTATTCATTACACCTTTATTTATGTTTGCATTTTCATTTGTGACATGTTATTAACCACAGACATAATTTGCGGAGTTAAAAACAATAAATCATTAAGTATTCGAATTTGCAATAGCTTTCTGTTTACCCAAAAAGGAAAAGAAGCTTTACATGATGTTAGCATTTTTATTTAATTTATCGACATAGTCACGTACACAAAATGTAGAGGTTTTTTCAAAATTAATGACCAAAAACCCATTTTGATACGATTAGCTATGTGTAGTTGCTTTGTATGTCTAAGTCTAAGGCCTAAGCCTTCAGAACTAAAGGTTGGTAAAATTTAGAGCAAACAAATCCTTTCTGATTCATTATCACTTAAAATGAAAATTTAACTGTCTTCGTTTATATACACTTTTTAATTGGTTGCCCAATTAGTATTTAAATTTTTGATAAATTACTTACCTTACTCGGATATTAAATTATACTTTATTTTTATGACAAAGTAATTAAAGGTTCAATAGGGTAATCTGGGCTGTTTTTTTGACATTGTTTTTTTCATAGAAATTTTCATTCTGCAATAGAACTTTTTTCACATATCATGGGATATATCGTGGAGTGTATAAACAATTTTTTTCGGAATTTTTTGATGAAATCTGTCGGAGAAATAGCTGGGTGAATGAGTTGAGTTTTTTCACTGGCGGACACGATTTCTCATGTTTGGATCATCTGAAACACAAAAATCCAATTTATTCTTAAAAAGTACTGGAATGGTTATCGTCCCTACCAGAATCATGAAACAATGTTGATAAATAAAAAAGTAATTAACTTTTTTTTTCATTTTTTTCCATGTTGTTTTACATAAATTTTGTCATAACATTGTCAAAAAATTATAAAAAATTATGATTATAGTACGGACGAAAGCTGGGCGTTTTGTGAATATTAAAAAAAAATTAAGCAAATCGGTTGAGTAGTTCGACCGGAATCATGTCCGCCAATTTAAAAAAAGTGTGCGTTTGAGAAAAACGTGTTTAAAGTTTGTGGTGTGCACTACGAGCGCTCCGAACGTCGGTATTATTATTTTTGGGCCTTTTTCGAGACCTTTTGAATGGTAAAGAGAACAGAAAATACAAAATTTTTTTTTTTTTTTAATTAACATACTGACCCCTTAATGTTGCAATTGAAATGATTGTATTTAAAGTAAGCGGGTCCGGTGGTGAACGAAACGACTCTGCCAATGTCAGATTTTTATTCGGCTGATTGAGTCACTTGCAGTGCGCGGGACGTGTGTCGTAGGAAAATTGATCGGAGCAAAAGGTTGTGTTGAAGCTGCGCAGTGGGAAGCGAAAAGTAATAAAACAGTGATGATCAAATTATTTTTATAGTTTACATCTGCTGTGGTGAAATCCAATGTGTCCCCAGGAGTGGTGTATTGGTGATGACGTGGTGGGCAGTCTCAGGGTGTGCCATTAGTTTCCCATGTGGAGCGGTGTACTTGGACGGGGGAGTTCAAATATTTGTCCTAAATGAGAGAAATTGAGTTTTCAATTCACATAGGCGTTCTTATAGTCTTTTGCTCAAGCGGTTAACGAATACATGAGTCAATAAATCATTGTAATGTCGAATGTGCAACGTAATAAAAGCAGGAGCGCTGACATTTCGTTGAAAATTTGTTCAGGCAACAGCTGTCAACCAATTGTTTAGTTCGGCAGTAAGAATTTTCAAAGTAAATTTAACTTTAATATATGGTTGCCGAACTGAACTCTCCGCAGAACTCTTAGAAGCTACCGGAAACATCAATTGTGAGCTTTAATTATAATGTATCAAACTTTCAAACTTATTTAAACTAACACTTACACATTGGAGGAGACAAATGTATATGCATATTCACGCAATCAAATATTAGTCATAAAATTATTAACCAAGTACGTACAAATATTTAATCGTTTTTTGCATCTCAGCATTCAAATTACCTTCATTAAAACATATGTTGGATTACAAAAAATTAACAAACTACTCTGACACAACGTTCGTTCAACATAATAACTGTAATGCTGTAACTTGGCATAATTGTTATAATTGTTTTCATTTTGACACTTCATATGTCAGCAGCTGTCAAATGGAACAAATTGTATTGCGTGTCACATGCTTAGGCAAACACAATACCACCAACCCAAACATACGCATGAATTCACAGCCAAATGCTTTTCTGTGATTACTTGAGTATTCAACTCTGATTTTCGTAAAAAGTAGACTTTGTCAGTGTTTGTGCGACATTTGGGTACTCATCTGGTGGTTCATGGAAATGTTATGAATGAAGCATTCTCATATAAGCTAATATATTATACATGCACATACATATGTATGTACGTGTTTATTGTGACCGTATGGGAGAGAATACATGCCCTTCTGCTTTTATCTTTTGTTTGTTGATAACAGTTTTTTTCTCCTCTATTTTGCAAACTCTGCGCCGTTAAGAGGCGAATATTTTCCGAAGTCAATATTTTACTCCACAGTGTATTAACAACATTAAACTATTCTCTGTAAGGCGTGGGGTTATCTGCATAAATATATGTAGTAGAGATAAAACGTAAAAATAGTGATTCTACCGGCCTGTCATGACCTACTCTTTCTCCTGGATTATTAAAAAATATTATTTAAATTTTTGTAAAAAGGTCTTGCCTGCCATTTCGAAAACAATGCTTGTGTCGTCGTCGTCGCAAATAGGCCAAAAAGATATGTTTCATCAAACAACAAGAAGAAAATTGTTTTTTAAAAGGAGTTGAGGTTACATTTGCTTTTGTAAAAGTATCAAAACAGAAAATGGAACTGAAACTTCAGTGGTGAAAATTCATCCGTTATTATTTATCTAAATTTGATCCTTCAACTCGTTCAAAAAACAGTCATATTTAACGCTTTCAACACGGATTTCAAATGTCTTTGGAAATTACGTATACGCCCCTTCGGACCAAACATCAGTGCTCTTGCACCATCATGATATTTGTTGTTATTGTAGGTGGCGTTGCGAAAGTTAACGCCTTGCATAATAAAAACCTCACTGGAGTTGTGTTGGCTGCAAGGCGGAATCAAATTAAACGGTATTTTTAAGTATTCACAGCTTTTTCTTTTTCTTATCTTCTTTACTATCTAATTTTGTTGTCGTATCTTGTTTTTCTATTTAACTGAGCAGAGCGTCCCTAATGAGTTGTATTGCATAACGAATGTAAAGAGCAAGTGAATGGTGAATTGCAAACGAAAAAGCGTTCAAAATCTTTTTACAAAATTTCCTGGAAGTGTCATGCCGTAAAAACAACCAAGTTTCTTGCTTTGCGTAAGTCGTGACTCTGTTGGGCACATTAAAAGAAAATGCAAACCAAGTCCAATAACGTGAAAATGCAAAAAGTAAGTAATAAAAATAAATAAATAAAACTGCCTTCAAAATCTTTGGGGCTAATTGCTATGTGACACTTTTTTGGAACAAAAAAAGAACATAAGAAAATGAGAAAAACCAATAAAGTAACTCGAAATCACCGTCTAAAAGGATGTTCATTAGTTGTTGCAAATTATTTTATGGCATCATAACAAACTTTTTATTTTTAAAACAAAAGCACCCCAAAATTTTAAAAATCAAAGCCAAACAAACCCAAATCTTTCTTATATCTTACATGAGTAATTTTTTACATTTATTTTTGTTGAATTTTTCTTTCCCATAGTTTTTCATTTCACAGTGCGCCCTCAGCACAAATTTTGGCAAATTGAATTGCAAACGCAGTGCGTCAAGGCAGCTTAAGCATTTTGTGCAAGATAATTTTAACTTTTACAAAACAAATTCTCCGCCAGCTTGAGTCTTCTTACCCCCGTGCCATTTCTCCATTGTTGGCATTTTAGCAATTCAATTTTCGCATGGGCTTGGACATCATCTTGTTCATCAAGTCAACAAGAATTCTGCAGTTGCATATTTCCGGACGCATATTTGTATCTAAGTATGAGCTTTGAAGACTACAACAGGTACACATGCCTGCATGAAAATTTGGAATTGTGCCCATCTCTTATGACAACAATTGCAGTGACAACTCTTTGTTTTCTAAGTTATTTTCCTATTTGATAAGAGTAACAACACAAATATTTTGCAAACTTCTAAACGTGCTGCTCGTAGGTCTAGATGTCTAGAAGAAGGTCTTTTGTACCTAATATTTTTTCAGATAACTATGAGTTCTTCACACGGTCGATAATGTAGAAATATGGCAAGGATTTTCTGGATTCCTATTATGAGTCTCATTTACTTTTAATCTTATTGTGTTTGTGTGTTTATAAATACTTTTCACGCAGTATATATTTTATTATTTTCTAACTATTTCAAATAAGAACTATAAGCACCACTATACAAGAATTAAAATATTTGTGGCTTGTTAATTATACCAATATTTTTTGCCTCCAATTAACATGTCTATGTCATTTGTAACATCAGACCGCTAGATGATACAGGAAATGACAAACAAATACTATCCTTTCATTAGAAGTACTTTCTTCTTTCTTTTGAATCAAGTTCGTTTATATCGGCGATTTTCTACAAAACTCTTATTATATTTTATCATGAGTAACTTTGTGTAGACATTATATCCACTGGGACCTAATCTTTATAATAGTTATTTTTTTCTAGTTTTATTTTTAGTTGACTGCTTTGAGTTGGCCCTTTTTGCTTTTAAACTTAAAAAAGGAATTAAATTACCTTTCAGTTTTCGTCGTGTTTCCAATTTTTTGGAAACAATTTGGAAATTTAGTTTTGCTAAATGTATGTTGGTCAAAAAGAAGCAAACAATTTGTATACCAAATTTTGTGATAGTTTCAAAAAAAATTGTGGCAGCAGTTAGGTATAATTTTCGAGAATTTTCCGTATTACATTTAGAACAACAAATGATATCGTTTGTGGACCAAGTGTTGTTTTAACCCGCACATATTTGTGTATATGTGTGCAATGCCCGTATCCATTAGTAATTTTATTTAATGCAGCTGGCAATACTTTTACTCGTAATAAGCCTACACTTATACTCGTGTTGTCAAATAACTGAGTATTTACGCAACTACTTTGCGGTCAGGCTGGTTTAAGCATTTTTCCACAGTTTGAAAAAGTTATATATTTAGTTTTTATTTTTGCTGTTTTTTTATAAAACAATTTAAAGCTGTCAAATGGAAAATCGCTCGTCAAACTGTTGACACAATTATTTGCAATTCCACTTTGATTGAAACATTTTTTTTTTATTTTTGATTTCCTCCTTTATTTTTTATTGATCGCCAGAAAATTTAATTTATTTCCTAAAAATTTCAACATTACAAAACCAACATACGCAAGTTTGTGTTTAGTAAAAAACGAAGGTCAATTAATTTTAAATCTGAGTGAAAATGTTGGCAATTCTCTGGCAAATAGCTAAATAAATGCTGCATGAGTTTTAGATCTTCGATTTCATTTAATTAAATATTGTTGAAACTATTAAAATGAACGAAGCTATCAAATAATGTGTTTTGAATAAAGTGAGTATGTGTGTTAAGTGGATAAAAGTGCAATTTTTGCATTATTAGTTTTGAAAATAATTAAAAACTAAAAAAAAAAAATTTGAGTAAATATTTCATTGAAATTGATTACGAAACACTTCAAAGTTTTGCTCCATAAATATTCTTTTTAGTCGGTGATAATGGGCACTAGATTACATCATATTTATTAATTCAATAAATTGTCCAATTATTCATTTGTAAGTCAATCCTGCTAGATGGCAATGACCTTAAGTTCTCCAGGTAAAATATATATCCTGTAATGACTGAAAACAAAGAAGCCTTTGTTTAATGTTACCTTTCACTTTCGCTGAACGGGCTTGTCTCTAAATTAGATATTAAAACAGTTGCGAAAGAAGCTAAATTCAGCGCATTAAGGAGTTGCCGGAAATGAGCTAGCCGATGACCAGAACCATGCATCGCAGTGGTGTCCCATACTCTTAAGGAGCTGCTGCGGACGGAGGAGAGAGTAATAAGAGAACAGCACTGGCAGCAGGAGCAGGAATGCGCCATGCCATGCTGCTTCTAGAAGGGTACAACCTCTGAAGTTTTATGGAAGTAATCAACCTTCCTCGCCTCCTTGTCGCGCTCTACACAGGACACTGCAGGCTCAGAAAGCACTTGTCCAACATGTGTAAACTGCCGGTTCTGCGACATGGAACAGGAAACCACAGTACACCTGATTTTGGATTGTCCATTTTGGCTGTTCGCCGCAGAACAAAAGCATGTGAAGCTGAAGTTGCTCGAGTTGGAGACACCGAGAGGCTGCTGTTTGCAATACACTAACAAAAGTCTTCGCCAAATTTTTTGAATTACATTCTGGCACTGGTATTTTTCCCAGTACAAAAGATTCCATTGAAATATTTCACATGCAAACTCTGTGAGGCAAACATCGTAGGCAAAAATCTTCGCGGTCAAACCACAGCAAGGCGTCGATAAATTTGTGCGGTAAAATGTACAAATCTACAATAAATATTTCATTTTCGTGCACGAGTTGTCTTTAACAAAATCTAGTTGTCTGTCGGCCTTGCTGCGCTGTATGGAAATCGCATTTGTCGGTTACGCAAGTATTTTGGCTCAAAGCCTCTTACTGCGAATGTGACCAAGTGATTTGATTTCCGCTTGCTCATCTGAAAGATGTACGCTGCTGGAAAGTATTCGCAATTTCCTACGGTTTCACGTTTTAATCTAAAAGAAATAATTTAGCTTCTTTGTCATTTCTGCAAGCCATCAGGCACATTTTGTGGCATTTACGAAAAACTCACTGGAAACTAGATGGTTTGCCAAAGTTTGAGGGGAAATTATAATTTATGTAATTTGGCTTTGGAACACAGCCAGGAGAAAGTAACGACATTGTCATGTAGTAGGTAATTGTTTAGTCATACCAAAGTATTAAGGTTTTCCGTAACATAAAATTGAAGACTTTTGAAATATTACACCGATTTTCAATAAAATTTAAATTTGATAATATTTTACTAATTCAAGCTGTAGAGCTTAAGATTCAAATTGGTCTCGAAAAGCGCCGTTGACTTTTCAATACAATATTTTTTGTCAGTATTTCCCCTTGGTTAAAACTATGACTTTGGATCAACAAATGTTCAGCAGAGTGCAGTTAGTGTATCAAAAATTGTGATTAAAGATTGCGAAATTTAAGATTTTGATGATGTTCAATACAATCATATATGTGGTTTCTTGCCAAAGTTTCGAACGTCCATTGAGAGAGAAATATGTAGAAAGCTTGATTTAGTAGTTGGTAAACTTAGTACGAGAAGGTTTCAAAACATGTAAAAACTTGCGCAATCTAATAAAGTGTTGAAGATATTAAAAGCACTTTACATGCAAAGGTGTTCCGACTTCATATGCATTGGGACAGTAATTGTAATTGGGACAAAATAGTTGCCAGACAGCATCTATAGATATAGATGCAAGCCTTGGATTTTCAAACACGCATGCACACACAGAGAGTTGTGTTTGCAATACCTTGGTAGGTTTTGCAAATGTGGTTTCGTAGTCGCGGTAAATGAAAGAAAAACTTTGCACTGCCTGAAGCATTTAAATTGATTCATACTGCCTCACTTTTCTAGTGTACTTTATAGTTATATTCAGAGAAGAAAAATGGATTATTATCTTTTTACCAAAGAAAAATAACGAAATTGGTTAAAGCGAATTAATACAATTCATTGTGATTTACCCCATTATTTGGTCAAAGTGGCAAATTATCAGCAAATACGTTTGAAGAACTAACAATTTTCAATGTCAATGCACATTTACTTCAGTTTTAATCGAGACTTCAATAGTCATAAAGCGTTACCAATTAGCGAAAACTCTGCAAAGCAAGGGAGAGTATTTTGATTTAAACCTCAGTTAAACCTCAGGATCAGTAGCTTCCCGCGCAATTCTGTTCAAGCTGCAGAAAGTTTTTAACACAATCAATGAAGCTATTCGCCACGATAAGGTGCGTCATTGGCAGAATTGTTTGTATTTTTTTGATGATTAAAGAAAACTTTATCTTCTCTTCCGTTTCGTTATTCTTCTTGTATAGTAAAAGTTTTATTTTATTGGCAATTTGAATTAGTTTCCACTGGTCATAAAGCAATGTCAAACTTTGGTTGTATCTAACCTTGCAAAAGTACAAAGTACGTTGATAATGAAAATAACGATAATGGTCAAAATATTAGTAGAAACAGTATAAAATGAGTTAAGCTATACACTTTGGAAATGGTAGCAGTTGTTTGGTGGGTAGTTGTTGTTGTTCCCTTGCAGAGTAGAAAATTTTCGCACACAGCAGTCAGTCAATTCTTTTTAAATTTTAGGCCTCAATCATAAAAATACCAGTTAAGTTCTTCCTACAATGTTTGGATATTTTTAAAGTTTTTTTCCGGGAATACTATATATTCTTCATGGTCAAATTTCTCTGCATGGAAATGAAACATTTAGGTTTAGGACAGTCAATAAATCATACACCCCTTGATCTTCTGGTTAAGATATGAAAATTTAGGTGCCAGATTACTATTCTAGAGGACGCTTTTGACTCTACTTCTAGATTATGAACGAGATTTTCAGAAATGGTAGAATGTAATATTCCACCGCACCAACTCCGAATCTTAACCATTGTGTGTATTTATGAAAAGAAATAGTTTTACATTACAGGCAATTAATGACAATGACCGAGAAAACAAACAGATATTTTGGGAGAACCTTTGAATTCACCAGATTCTTATATTTTTGCCATAGCTCAGTATTTATTTGAAAAAAAAAAAAAAATGATGAGAAAAGTTACTCCTGTGTCATCATAAAATTATCGTTGCAATGTCTACCAGTACTAGATAATAAAAAAACAAAATAATGGAATGAAAAAAATACAAATAGTTGTAAAACATTAACCAACGGAACGACGTATACATAAATACAAAGATATAAAGAGCAGAATAGAAAGACAATATAAAAATTTTCTCTTTTTTTCCGTTTCTCCCGTTTCTACCTCAAAATACCACAGATGACACATGAAAAGTTTACTACGGAAATTAATAGTGGCACTCAGGCTCTGCCAAAGCCAAGTTATAACAAACGCAGCAGCAGGTGTAAATTACCAGACCATTACCACGCCTTTTGCAATATGCTGTGTCTGTGGCAGCGTGAATTCGCTAAGAAAACCGAAAAGTACTAAGGTGAAAAACTTAAGCAGAAATATATGTTTTCTTGGCAAAATAACGGGAATTTAAGCAAATGAAAGAATCTTACAATTTTGTGTCACAGTTACTAACATAACAGTGTTGGAGATAAAATTATTGTACCTTCTTATGCCTTAATAAAAGTAGAAGCGGTCAATGGTTACGTTTAGTTTTTCCCAGAAGTAACTAAAAGCATAGCAAGCCAACACTCAACACGTACCCATATATTAACACGTTCGTATATATTTCTATGGCCCTTTGAGACTTTTCCTATTAATTTCGAATTTAGCCTCAGAGTCTTCAAAGTTTTAAGCCATAAACACGTACTAAATTACTTGTTGGTTGTTGCGCCACATTTTCGTGGTAACTAAACAGTACTTACTATACATACGGGTATATGTATATTTGTTAAGCGGAGTTACATACATACGTATGCCGCACTGAAAGTTCACTGCGGGCTGAAAACCCAAAAGGTTAAAGATTTTCGATATTCATACCAAGTGATTATGGTTTCCAGGGGCTTATTGATGATGACTTTGGTAAGTTGAGAGTGCTTATAGGAAATGAACTTATTTTAGCAGTATGATTAAGAGAGACCATGTTGAGGACGAGAGTGAGGAATCTACTTAACTAAATTTTACCTTCAAGTGATTGATCGTAGTTTGAGAAGTTTTGTAATGTTTGGTGAAATATCAAACATCTTTTGATATAAAATGTTGATGACTTGTTTAATGGTATTTTAATATACATATATGATTGATATTGACATTTTAAGGTATGAGACTACGAGGAGTTCACATATCTTTGCATTATGTGTGTGATAATAAGATTAAATTATATACCTATTCCACTAATTTGTTATGGAAATATTACAATTACTTTCTATAGACAGTAAAGGTAAATAGATGGCAAGAAAGTATTAAGAGCATTAAAGCAATTTGGGTAAGCCTATTATGAGTTTGAGCTCTACAAAGCCAAGTCAGCAAAAGTTATAAAAATTTCGAAATAAAGCAACTGAAAGAAATCAATATCAACAGTTATGCTCTGCTTCCCTGTTTGACATAATTGTTCAGTTATTTCACTTCAGTCACAGCTGATTAGATGATGTCACTGAAAACCTCCAGGAAAATAAATTGGATGGAAAACAAGTTGTTAAAGGACCGAATCTGCATAAAACTTAACAAATATATTTCAGCACACGCATTGCACCGAAGCTGACTTGCTCTTTACGTTTGTAGACTAACATACAAAGAAAATTTCTTTCGTTGTCTCGGGAAGCATGCAATTTTTTCCTCTGATGGTAAGTTCTATTCCATGGATGAGCGTGCAACAAATGACAAATCCTTAAAATCATATATATAATGGGTAAATGTGACACACTCCTAATAGAATCTTCCGCGTGCATTACAGCATTTTCGCAACTGGAATTTCACTAGGACACTATTGACCTCAATATTCTGCTCCGACAAGCTTTCGCTTTCAAAATTCGCTTTATTTTAACTAACTTTAAGAAACCTTGATTTGTTGCTCCAGCTTATATTTGGCTCTCCTTTTAACCCGGCTTCGGTAGTGACATGCCTTTTGCTGTGTGATTTATTCACTTTTGTGTACCCTTGAGCTCTTCTCTGCTTCATGTTTGACACTGAAAACTGTCATCCTTCCATATACAGGTATATGTAGTGCATTACATTACATGTTGGAGATATAATTCCGAAACATAAACAAAATAATTGCATATTGTTCTGTAAATTCAGGATTTCAAAGCTTGACATAAAAATATTTATTTTGTTTCCATGTTGGTTGTAGGAAGCTTATACTTAATTGACTTACTGCTTATACCGACTAAAAGTAATAATGACATTGAAAAAAGTAAGAAAAAAAATTCTTGATTTAAATGACAAAAATTTTAACGAAAAACGAGAAGAAAGTCTCTTCCGAAAATAGTCGCTGTAATTGGTTCGTAACTGAGGAACAAAGATGAATATTTCCAAAGGGAAAAAACTAAGAGAACAGTTTTATAAAATCTTATTGAAAGTATGTTGCAAATATGGAATAATACGAAATAATAAAACAGTAAAACCTTTCTTTTAGGCAAGGAATTTAATTGAAGGTATCGAATATTTCTGGTTCACCCATAAACAAATACTTTATTTGCTTTTTTGAAGAGTAGAAATCACATAAAACCCATTTCGTTGCTCTTGAGACATATCGTGATTGGCCTGTAACGTGCACGCTCTAACCGGATTCAAGCGTGGGTGCAAACACAAACGCAGCTGTGAATTGGTTTCGACGCTTTTGCGTTTTCGCTTTATTTCCCACATCTGATCCTGATTCATGGAAGCCAGAGCCGCAGGAAGATAATTTAAAGAGTGAACTGTTAAATTTAAGGAAACATTTGCCAGGAATTTTCTTTAGTAGGACCCAGAAACTTGAGATTTAAATTTAATTTACTACCTTTAATGAAGGAAATGCATTGGTTAAATCGTTTTATGGAGAAATTCGCGAAGACTTTATAGCGAAGTGTTTCAAAAATGATATTTGGAACTTGTTTATCACCTGTCGTAACTAACCCATTAATTCTCTTTTCTATTCATTTTGTATGTTATGTTGACGGAACATCCGATTACAACTTAGTTGGCATGACTTTTAATACCTCCTGCTGCTGATTACCCATTTACACACTTATTTGGATCATTGCATGTTGCAAGCTCTGTGTTACTGACAACCGAAACTGACGCACATCCAACTGTAATTGCTTGTTGCAAACCCAAAACCATGATAGACGGTTAATAGCTTATTACTCGCTCATTGGTAATAACTTGCAGAGGCAATCGCTCTTGAAATGAGTTGTTTCAGCACTTGTCATAAACAATGCTATGTACTGCGTATAAGCAACTTATTGCATTTGTAAGTGACTTTATATCTCCATGTGGGTTTAAGGTGTAAACATAGTATTTTTAATTCAAAGTATAAGAGCCAATTGTCGTAAACAAAATTCAAGAAATGCTTCCAATGACAGTAATAAATGTGATGAACACCAGCCTGTTCGGTCAATTATATAAAGTGACTAGGAATGCCAGCAGTACTGGTAAAAAATAAAATGAATTGTGGCTACTTCTCGTTCAGTGCATTTGTACACTCTCGCTTCTCCTTGAAAAAATATTAAAGAATATTCAATTTAATCTGCAGAAAGCCTGAAAGCGTTAACGGTAATGAAGCTTGCTTGCGCCGTTCATTTTAAAAGGCTAAGTTTGCAGCAAAAATGTTATTCGCACACCCTGCCCACTTCGGACCTGTTTTACGCACCGAGAAATTCCAAAAGTGTTTATAATTTCTAATATCGATAAACCAATTACCGCAATTATAGTAGGGTAGAGGCAGCGTTACAATAAGTTGAATGGAAAAAAGAAGGTAAAGAGGCCTTGAAACTTTGATAGCTGTATATTTTATCAAGCATCTTCAACGATCTTCCTATCTCGAATTTAACTTACCAAAGTTTGACGGACATGAAATTCAACAAACCAGGGCACACTTAATGGTATACTACTCAACGTTGCTTAAATTGCACTTGTCAAAAGTTTTCTCATCGCGTGTATTCAGTACAATTGCAACGGCGGAAACGTGACTTCAAATTTCTTTTTAATAACAGTTACACGAAAGATCAATTAATACAAACTATCTGCGCAGTGACAGGACATGCGGGTCCGGAATGTGAAATAACCATAAACTGCCTTCACACATGTTAAGTACAGTATATGCCATGTAGTACTGTATACTGATTGATATCGAAAGGAGCCAACTTTTAACGCTGTAAAAGTCAGATTTAGCTACTCATATTTAACTTGAAAAACGGGGAGATCAAAAATTGGTATTCATACCAACAGACCAAGTTGCCAAACAGACGCTTAAAAACATTAGAGTTTAACAGAACAGGCTTCCAGATCACTCGTTTAATTATTTCTTCCGATTTGTATTATTTATAACTATGCAAATGAAATAATTAAAATTTTCCCTTAGCAAATTCGAATTTATTATTAATGTGTTTTAATAAATTTCCTTGTTTCCATTAAATTAATTTTTGCGTTGCATGCTACAAACTCTTGCACACGTATTGTTGAGCTCAACACACATATATGGAAGATGTGAGCTTGCAT
>NC_065922.1:2679281-2776589 GCF_024586455.1 Bactrocera neohumeralis | reverse complement strand
TTTCATTGGTATATTTTTGTTACGTGGCGGGTTCCAAGCCCAGCGCACAACCCTGTGAGGGGATGTTTCGCCTTCTCACTTTAGCTCGCCTTCGAACGGATGTTCTTAAGCTACCCAGAGGATACTTGGTCAAATACCGGAAGTTGTGAGCTGCTTGAGTCATATGTAAAAGAATCGTTTCTGGCCACTCCCAAGTGCATGGCATGACTCCATCCTTCAAAACTAGTAAAAATATTATAAAACTACTAAGAATATTATTCGAAAAGTGTTCTGATTATAACTAAAAATTTCTTTACGTTTTTGAATGTATTGTGTATATGATACCGGTTTGATGTGTTCAAATATGACCAAACTGTGCAATTGAGATTGTATCATGTTATCTTTTGATATTGTTTATTTATACATAGAACCAAATACATTATAGCTGAATTTTATTTTCTCACTAATTGAAAACTAATTTGCTTTAAGAATATTTGGCTCAAATTGGTAAGTTGGCAATTAAAACAGCAAACAAATAACACGTGACAAATAAATATTATTAATTATAAATATATATTGTGGAGTAAATATGCATACTCCACAAACAAAGTAAAACCGAATAAAACGAAAATAAATAAAAGCCGAAAATAGAAAATAAATAACGAAACGTTATGGAATCAAATAAACAAGCTCCACTGAGGCGAAGGGAGGAGCATGGAATTTTCGAAGGCATGCCGGTCGGAATTCAAATTGTATTCAAACGTAGACATGCCCGAGCGGCATGCAATTCGATTACAGACTTGTTAATCTTCAACGTCGGCAAATCGTTTATCCAGGGATTCATGTCAACAGCAATTGTGTAGTTCGTGCGCAAGTGGCGAGAGAAATAAGAAACAAATAGTCATATATTTAAATACTTACATTTACGAGACGTAATGTTGAATACCGAAGTGCGATTATCATTTATTTATTTATTGCTTTTATATTATGACAGAGCTGTGTGATTTAATTTCTGGTGTAAATTTATTGTTTTTCTTTTGGGACGCAAAAACTTTAATAAATGCGCTCTTACAGCGAAGCAGAACTTCTTAATTGCTTTGGACTTTTTACTGGTGGTTTCTGTTCTCAGAAGTTGACTTTTCGGGTACAGTAGTCTTTGTTGAGATAAAACTTAATCAATGTGGGACCATATCTACTTGTGCATATATAGTTTATCATTCTTCAGCATAATATTTTCTTGGTACAAAGGGTCTAGAATGTAACTGATGGTGCAAAAATATTTGCTTTTAGCTTAGAAATATTTTGGACTACCTCCATCGAAATGGGGTCTAAAATTTCAAAATAGAACGAAAACGTAATTCAGCCGACTTTACTATATAAGATTAATTTCTATATTTTTTCGGCATAATTAAGTTGAAAGTCGGAAGAAACAGCTACCAAAAGGCTTCAAACTACCTCAAACAATATGTATAGTACATATAAATAAGTACAAATTCGTAACAATTTGGGAAACTGGAAAAAAACAAAAGGATATATTCTCCTCCAACCTTGTATTATTCGAAAACAAAAGCATAAGGTGTCAGAACAAAAATAAGCTAAACTGCCAGCTAAAGAGAGGTAAATAAAGCAAAGCTGATGACAGAAAATGTTTAAACCAATGAAGATAAGCGAAAGATAGCGAACGACGTTTGTTCTAACAAAGAGTGACAACTCAAATTCAAAGCAGGAAGGAAAGCTTTCAACCAGAAAGTGGATCAAAAAGAAAAAGACAATTTGAGGAAGCAAAGGAAGAACAATGGAAGCAATTGCAATTACTTTTCAACCACAAGTCTGCAATTCACTTAGGTGACTAAGCAGTTTTTAGCGAAATTTGATGATAAAATTGGATTTAACGCACTAACACTTTCAAGAAGAAGGCGCTTAGAAATTAAATACATTTTCCTCTAAGCCACTTCCGTAATTCCCCAATCTATCCTCCCTCATTTTTCAAAAACCAGCGGCACCGCAGGTAATTTGTCAATGAAAATTCAATTACTTTGTTATAACTCAGGGGGGTATGGGCGGGGAGTGTAATGTTGCGTATGAGTGAAAATGCTTGTCACTTACATATGCTTGTAGCTGTTGTTTGTAATTGTTGATCAATGATTTCCGTTGTTATGTTTATGCAGCCTACTTAACGTTTCCCACCCACCAAAATACAGCAACTATAATCACTGCGTTTCTTATGTTCCTTTTCTTTCACATTTTCAATGATAACACATTAAAGAATTATGACAATTATGCAAGCTAAGCAAAATATGGCAAATACTGCAACAAAGCATTAAGCACACTCAATATCAATTGGAAGGAATGGATGACGCTACTCCTTTGCATCTCTTACGATACACCGGTTCCTTCTCTGCAGTCGCCATTATCCGCCACCCCTTTGTCACAATTCGCAATGAACTGATTTCCATCACTGAGCTTACGCATCTGTCTTGTTGTAATTAGTCACTTTCGACTATTGTTTTAGCCGTGGTTATTTGCTCATCCATACTGGCGACTCTTTATTATCGTTTGCTTTGCCAAAATAGCTCCTTGCAGAAATGAAAGCCTCATTTTTCCGCTCCCGATAATAGAAGTAGGTATGAAGTAGTTCATTTGCCTTAGATTGCCCACTGCTGAATTCTGACGTTTTTGAATATAATATTTACTTTGCTTTTACTTAATTTTAACATCATAATTTCCATTTCTTTCCATAATCAAGAATTGCACAACTACTTGTTTGCTGGCTTTCTAATTTAATAACGAAAATTCCAAATAAACTATAAATGGCAGCGCTTACAATTAAGAAAGAAACATATAAATAATCACGCCTCTTCTGCAGTGATAACCGCTTTTTGCTTATTTCTCGACCCGCCAAAACAAATGGTATGCATTTGTTGAAATCGATGTTGATACTAAAAGTAACCAAAGGAGCACTTAGTTCCTCTAAGCGCTGTCGTTCTCCCTTCGCTTAAGCAATTCGACTTAATGTCATTCTACTTATAGTTTGGCGGTAGTGATCTTTGATGACGTTTGGCTGTACATCTACTTAGAAAATGGTATTTTAGCGCAGAAAATAATGCAGTATTAATAACAGTTTGCCAATAATGCGTAATAAAGTCTCTTCAAGAAAAGTGTGAGATTTCTGTTACAGTTTAGAAGGAATCAGTAGGCACTGTAGCGGTAGTAATAAAAATTGCCCTTTGATTTTATTGCTTATTTTTTTAAATTTTGTGGCTTCATATTTTGAGGCTGAAAGAACAACAACAATTTAATGGTTAAATTGAAATTTTTAAAAATCTGGTGAAATAATAAGATCATGATTTTGATGAAATGAGCTAGAGAAAAACCTTTGTGGGAAATATTTATAGTAGCCTTTTTAAAAATTCATTAAAAAATTTTACGTTTCTATCATTCTGACATTTGACACAACATAAAGTAAATATCATCAGCTTTCCAAAGCGGGTTCAAATTAGTCTCTTACGCTGTAATGAAGTACACAAAAACAAAATAAAATCAGTTTATAACAACACGACTGAAATAAAATGAGTGCCATAGCCATGTAGTGAATAGTAAAGACGTTCTCGACTCGCTTATACACTTATATAGTACACGCTATTGCGAACTAAATTCCGGATTGCTGGCACTTTAAATGCTATAAAGCCATATACACAATCCGATCAATATTTCATGCGGAAGTGTGTGGGAGTGGTATACAAAGCGCATCGTAATTAATATTTCATTCAAGATTTTAAGCCAACATCGGCATTAATTGTGTTGATTGTTTTGCTCTTTGTGTTTAGTAGGAAACAAACTGCGCTCCTTTTATATGCGATTATAGGATTTTAAAGAAAGAAGCGACATGGCAATGCATAAACGCATATTTTTGTTATTTGTGGCAACATGGCTGTGGCGTGTTAATCCTCCCATTCAAATGGAAGCAGAAATGTGTTAAGTCTCTGGCGCGCTCGCTGGAACAAAATTGTTATAATCCGTTATACACATACTAACACTCTCTATGCCTTTTACAGTGTCCTTTAAAACCTCTTATTTTTCTATTATTTTAAGTTCCTTGCCGTCATATGGAAAAATGTACACATTAGCTCATCAGAAAAAACGAAACATTGCTTGTAAAGTACGTAGAGAGTGGATACTTCATATAAAAAAAATTATGCTTGTTTTATAGTCATATCATTTTTCGGTAAGAATGAATTAATGCTTTTCATATTTCCTACTGGGAGCAAGTTCATGTACCCAGTGGTGTAAGTTCGATCATGCCTTGAGCCTTGCCTTAATATTCGAAACACATTTTAATACATTTTCCTCGGTCCTCTTCTGTCGCTTTCCGTGGGGGCGTCAGTTGGACACTGTCATTGCCAATACAAGTATAACACACAAATCATCAATGTTTGCATAGCCAAGTCAATATCACCATTTCAGCGATTCCAAAAATAACATGAGCGACAGCCAATGTGTCAGAACTAAGTGTGAAGTGTTTTCTCTTTGCTTCCCTCAGATGAAGCATAATTGTGACTGCAGTTCAATTTGGTTTAATTTAATAAAAGTCGAATAAATATTTGTATTTATGTAAATGTCGCATGTAAAAAATTGCAAAAAGTAATTATTCAACTATTGAATATCTTTCCATTTATGCATAAAGTATATGTATTGAAAATGTGTACGAATTGACAGTTTTTGCTTATGAATAGCTGAGAATATCAGAAAATTTTCTCACTCTTATTCATCAACCTTTAACGGAATTTTCATTTCTATAGAAACTTTTAGTTATGTTCAGTTTTGTAAGCCTTGACTCCTTTTACATTCACTTTAATTGGTCTTATTTTCACTTACTGACTTTTCCGCATGTCGCTCACGTGTTTTCTTTCGTCGGTCTTATCTGATAAACTTCCCATTATTATTTTTTTCCTCTTCTCCTTCACACTTCATTTTCCTTTTCTTGCGGATGTGGTAAACATTATTTCTCGTTTTTGTTTCCAAACAAGTTGTTTTACTTATTTTATTATTTATTCCTTTGTCGCTTTAAGTTCGCTACTCTACCTTTCATATGTGTGTAAGTAGTGTGCTTTTGAAGTCGTACGTCTCGCTAGTTGCTTTTATTGCTGTTTTGGTAGTATTATTGTTGTTGTCAGTTGAATAAGAGAAACTTTTTGGAGCGTCGCCTTTGTATTTTGTTTCACTTCACCTTACTTAATTCGTTCAATCACTTCCTCATTCCTTGATTTTGACACGAAATAAGAGAGTAGAAAATAAAAAGAATTTGGAGACAGACATTTAATTAAGGTGTAACATAGATTTACGGCTTTCAAAAAACCGATTTTTTTTCGGAATTGTTTTGAAGTCGGTTGGCAAGATTTCTCGAGAACTGCTCAAACCGATTTTCGTGAAATTTCACATAATTCGTTGAGATACAGTTCTTAAGTACTCGGAGAAGGATAGTTAAGGTTTCAACTAAATTACGTATTTTTTCACTTTAAATGATCCTGTAAGGAGTTATCCGAGGGGTCATCGGAAATGGCGTCGCAATGGCCGTGTTTAAAATATTTTTTTTCAAAAACTTCAGAATTTCTTTATTAATTATGTATGTGTATTTGTAACAATATATATTTTTAATAAAATAATTAATTTTTTTTTATATCAGAAAAAAGTTGTTGGGAAAGGGCTGTTTTTAAACGAGGAAACCCATATAACTTCTTAACCCGAGTAGTCTGCTATAGTACACCAGGTATGTTAGACGAAAACATGAATTTTTGAACCCACTTACTTGCCACGCAAACTTAATTGTGTTTCACTTCACAACTGTTCTGAACCGACTTTTACTCTGAAAACCTATTTTTTCAGCGTTGTTTCTGTAATGCTCCTACTTTTATATTTACGAATTAATTTCTCAGCTAATTTGATAGTGTGTGCGGCATAGTGTCTGCCGTTGCATTATTAGGGAACAATTATGGGGTAGTTACTGCATCCATCTCCTTCTTCTAGATAAATATAACTTAAATAACAGCCAAAAATTTTCTGAAGAATTGCAGCTTTTCCTATCGATGGCAGCGCTTTTACTAAGAGTTTATAATTATTTCGAAGACTTTTCCAATTTCAAATGCAGCAATGAAATTACCCTTTGGATTTAATGGAAACTTCAAGTTGAAATCAGGCGTTATCAGTTGGACAAGAAGCATTTACTTTACAAAGCAAATTGCCCTAGAAGCTCACAAACACTCTGACGCAGACACTGTGATTGCAATCGAAGTCAATTTCATTTCGCGGACTCAGACGGCAGTAGACGAAGAAATACCAGTACATTGAAAATGAGAAATTCCTCAGCGACCACAAGCAATTCATGCAAAGGAAGCGAAACTTAGAGATGTAAACTCAGCGATTCCGCGTGTGTTGCAGGAATAGATTAGCTGACTTGCCTACGTTGCTATTTAATTTGCCAAATATACACCTTCGCCAAGGAATTTTCCACTTCAACTTTTCTGTTATTACCATATTGTTGTTGGTTCACCACTGACCGTGGCTAAATTTTTAATTCAGAGAAAAATTTGTGATTTGAAGAAACGACCGTGTAGCCACCAGTCGCAGGGTTAGACATCGCACTTACCACTTGAGAAAGATACTCATTTGCAAAATTCTATTTTTAAAATTTTGTTTAAAAAAGAATTATTAAAGTAAAATTTTATGTGCAATTCGAAGGAGTCTCCAATGGTCACAACCCAATGACAAACTGTAAATGTACACAGCCTTGCAAAATTCAGACTGTAAACAACGAACAACTATAAAAAGGAAAATAACAGTAATAATGGCAAAGGTAGCAACAGCAAAAAATACAAGTAAAAATTGTAAATTTCGGTGTAACTGTAAAATATTGCAGGTGACTAGATTTCCACAAAAATTGTGTTTATATTCAAAACGTCGCATATATTTGTAGCAAACACTACGCCTATGTTTCCATTGTTTCTCATTATTTTTTATTCTCATTCCATTTTGTCCTTTTATCAACATTTACTAATTTGCACAATTAATGCAACAGGAAAACAGTACTAACTACTCAACAGTAAATTTTTCGCAAATATTTATTTTACTGGTAAAAAAACACAAATATATTCTTTGTTACTGCTCTACCTCAGATATATAGATATATAAATAAACTAGTAGTTATGTAATTTTAATACAACTATTCACATAAAATCGTGTACTTCCATACCATTTAATTCATTTAACTTTTTTCAATTTCAGAAACTCCGCGGGCAGACGAGCAAATGTGAACTAACGGCAGTACATTGACATCTTCGAGCAAAATAGATTCGAATGCAATTTGGGTATCAGTCATAAGACCGGGTGAGGCGAGCGAACAAGTGAGGTGTGCCTCTGGCAGGATAAGGCGAGTCTCGCAACTTTAGCGAATATTTTGAACTGAGATTTCACTCATTTCATTTTTCAGCAATTTTACTTATTCCGAGTAAACTTCAATGAAAACCGGCGACAGGCTTTGTTGTTGGTGAATAATGCGTGGCATTTTCTCTGGATTTCCAAATCTGTATATGGAGAAGAAGAGCAGACACCATAGCATGGAAATTAAATTCATTGAATTTGTTATTCATTAAGTGAACATGTAACTAAAGTCTTAACAATAATAAAAGTATAATCCATTTAAGATTACTTCTTTTAATAAAAAAAAATTATACTGAACTCCAGCTTTAAATTTACAGCTGTGGCAAAAATACGTTAAACACTCTCATCCATATTTGGACCCATTACTCTATATCCATAATAATAAAATATAATTATTTTCTTATACACATTTTAGGTAGTTATTGTTTGAAATTTACTAAATAGTTTAATCGATGCATAATTTTTTATTTTATCTTACATAAAAATTTCCATATATAAACGCAAACATTCCCTTCACCTGTGTAAGTAGTTGTGCATACAATCAGTGAAACAAACCGTCGCGGACCACAGGTGACATTCAAAAATCAGCGCGCAGTTACTGCTTTACAACCGCATTAATTAGTCCGATAAAATGAGAGCGAACAAATGTCAATAAAATTGAGTGGAAAAGGTAAACAAACAAGTAACGAAGGGCTAAGTTCGGGTGTCACCTAACATTTTATACTCTCGCATGATAAAGTGATAATCGAGATTTCATTATCCGTCATTTACATATTTTTCAAATACCGCATTTATGTAAAGTTTTATTCCACTATCATCATTGGTTCCTAATGTATACTATATATTATACAGAGAAGGCATCAGATGGAATTCAAAATAGCATTATACTCGAAGAAGGCGTAGTTGTGAACCCATTTCACCCATATTTCGTGCACGTCATCAGGGTGCTAAGAAAATATTATATACCGAATTTAATTGAAATCGGTAGAGTAGTTCCTGAGATATGGTTTTTGGTCCATAAGTGGGCGACGCCACGCCCATTTTCAATTTAAAAAAAAAGCGTGTGTGCAGCTTCCTTCTGCCATTTCTTCCGTAAAATTTAGTGTTTCTGACGTTTTTTGTTAGTTGGTTAACGCACTTTTAGTGATTTTCAACATAACCTTTGTATGGGAGGTGGGCGTGGTTATTATCCGATTTCTTCCATTTTTGAACTGTATATGGAAATGCCTGAAGAAAACGACTCTAGAGTTTGGTTGACATAGCTATAGTAGTTTCCGAGATATGTACAAAAAACTTAGTAGGGGCGGGGCCACGCCCACTTTTTCAAAAAAATTACTTCCAAATATGCCCCTCCCTAATGCGATCATTTGTGCCAAATTTCACTTTAATATCTTTATTTATGGCTTAGTTATGACACTTTAAAGGTTTTCGGTTTCCGCCATTTTGTGGGCGTGGCAGTGGCCGATTTTGCCCATCTTCGAACTTAACCTTCTTATAGAGCCAATAAATACGTGTACCAAGTTTCATTATGATACCTCAATTTTTACTCAAGTTACAGCTTGCACGGACGGACGGACATACGGGCGGACGGACAGACAGACATCCGGATTTCAACTCTACTCGTCACCCTGATCACTTTTGTATATATAACCTTATATCTGACTCTTTTAGTTTTAGGACTTACAAACAACCGTTATGTGAACAAAACTATAATACTCTCCTTAGCAACTTTGTTGCGAGAGTATAAATATATGTATGTATGTGTTTGTACAGTAAAACAACATTAACACTCACAAAGTCAATATAATACCGTTACTACTTTCAACCTGACTTTCGGAAGCTTTAAAGCGGCATCGGTTTTTGTAATACGAGTAAAATCATGAAGGTAATAGTAAAAATTTAAAATGCAAGGAAAATCAAATATGTAATCTAATACTATACTTGAAAAAAAATTGGCAAATTTACTGAATTTTATTTGTATCTGAAAATTTGTTTCTTCTCGTAGCAGCAAAATTTCTAGAATTTGCTATGCTATAGCTACCGCTCTCACTTTGTCGGGAGCCGTACCAGAGCCATATCAGAACAATGTAAAAGTATGTGCTCTGCTCTGCTCGGAGTTTTGTTAAGTAAAAACTATAGCTGTAGTAATAGAAAAAAATTAAGTGGTGTGCTCTACTCTGGCGTAGTGGTAGCAAAAAATTGGAAGTGGTAGGAGGGCAAAATTTAAGTGCTTAGTAATATCTTTTTATATGTATTCTTTTAATGACATTTAGGAGGCGTGCCAGTGGTAATATGCTTAAATACTATAGTAGAACAGTTTTTATAGTGCAACAATCCTAATACATACTTACATATCTTTGGCTAAATAGCCGAGTGGAAAATCGGAATTGACAGTATTGCAACCATCTATACTAACCAAAAATAAAGTATGAGCTAACTCAAAAACTTGGCGGACCTAATATTCAAAGGGGCGTGAAGCGCATAAACAAGAAAGAGTGAAGCAAAATACTTAAATTCGCCATTGAACATATGCCAATTTATTTGAACACAAAGTGCAGTGCTGCAGCATGTAACTCTACAGTCGCAAAAAGTTAAATAATTCGTCTGATGACAGGGAACAAGCATATGTGACATGCATGTAAATAATGATACTAGGAAAAATAATGGGCAAGAAACTGCTTCCATATGAAGTTTTTCAAAAACATAAGTGTTTAGTTAGAATCGAAAAGTCTTAGGAATTTAAGCCACGAAAGAAGAAGAGTGAAACAATCTCAGTTAAAAAGAAAGTAACAGTTCTTGATATTCCGATTATTTTGGAAATATAAAAAGTTAAAAATAGTAGGTAGTTTAGTTAAAAATATTGCGCGTTAGTATTTAATTTTTTAATTTTTTTTTTCAATTGTAAATATTTCAAATAAAATATCTTGTTTATTTCTTTCAACCATATTAAGTAAAAGGTGAAATTGAATGACGCAGACGTACGAACAATATTTTATTTGTAATTCATAAAATGTAATTTCAGTTGGTGTATTGAAGGAGGGAGTCGAAACATTTATATAAATATGTAAGTAAAATGGAGGAAAGGAATGTAGCGCATATTCTAAGCTCTGAGCTAACATAACTGAAGTGAATAATATGTTCAGCTTTAGACACTACGCATCATAATATATGCACGTGACAGGCATAGAAATATTGCAAATATAATTATTTGTAACGTGCCAATTTATTTCGGTAGAAAATGTGCTTTTTACCATGTTGAAATTTTGCGCCACTGTTAAGCATAGCTACATTAACATAATACGTATAACTAATAGGAAGCTATGTGATCCTCTGCAAATTTAATACATTGGTACAACACATTATATAACATTTATACATATGTTATTCTCAACGAATATACATATATGTGTGTATGTGTAAGTAAAAATTTATCCCACAAAAAGTCATTTAATGTGAGAAATTTTTGCTTGCTTTCCATAGAATTTACCCCAAATACGCTATAACACGCCGACCACAGTTTTTATTATAATGACTATATGCATTTGCTCACTTGCTTGAGTGTTAATTGAATACAGAGAAACAATAAGACACACACAGTACACAGAAAAGTTGTCGCACATATTATTTTAAACAAATTATGCCATCATTTATTGATAAATTACTGTCACGAAGCTGCGATAAATAAAGATATATAATAGTTATTCATCTTATAAATATATGCATTCACACATGCTTTAATATTTCTTACAAGTATGTGTAAACTTGCCTATCGGAATTTTTCTCAATGAGTATCTATTGCCACCGAAATTAGACCTTAGGCCTCCTTCGACGATTCGAAGTGCCTAATAATCCATGCCTTAACATCATGCCTTTCGATAATAGCAGCTTCGATTGTCTTGTTTGTTGAAATGAGAAATTAGTGTATCCAGGTCACCGTAGTTCAATGAAATTGGTAATAAGACCTCACACCACGAGGGAGATGATTAAATTTAAGGAGCCTAGTCAATCAGAATAAACCACACAAACCAATTTAGGTAATGTCACAAGCAACTGATAGACTGAGGCGTAATGAAGCCTGGTCTGTGTGTAACTCTCTCAGTATCGAAGAATTTGCAAGGGATGAGAAATTCAGCGCGCTAACATAAAATGTATAATGAAATACTGAATACGATTAAAAAATAAAATTTCTATTGTTATAGCATCTCATGGGTCGAATACCCATAACCGCATGAGATTTAAATCCTGTTCAGCCAGACAAAAGTATTTCATTAATTTATTTATTACTACAGCTACAACTAATACTTTAAATTTTTAAATAAATTCTCCTATATCAAAGTATTTAATGAAAAGAAACAGAAACACAACATTTATGATTATACATATATTTGTGTTTTAATATTTACATCCTACTCTTTGGCTCACCGGCTAAAGGAAATGAGCGGAAATTCTCGGAAATGACCGTTTCCTGAGTTATAATTATTTTAGCCTTTAAGGTTTTACATATTTTACTCTTTCTCTCTCTTTAGTGTTCCCACCACAGTAATGTCCGTTAAGAGGAAACAAACAAAAACAAATTCAATATAAAATTGGCGGGGTGAAGTAAAATCATAGAACTAATATAGCTGCGGAAAGCTTAAAGCCTGGAGTAAGCTTATTGAGTTTACAGTTAAATAAATTCATTTCTTCAAGTGTGAGTACCAGTTTAAAGACATAGCAATCTGAAGCAATCGTCAGTCCTTGGAAAGTTGTCTGTTTTTTATCCCCTGATAAATTAAATTTTAGATGTTCGTCGTAATTGTTCGGCTTTTGCTGCCTGTCAGCGCAAGTGATGGTTGTTTGTGTGCTCTACTCAGTTTTTTTTCCATACGGATGCGAAGGACCGGCAAGCAGCTCAGCTAAACTGTTGATAAAATGCCATTAGTTTTTTAATGAATGTAAATGGAGGTGAATTAAATGTGACTTTTAATTTACGTAGATACGTATCTGTAAAGCTTTTACAGCATTGAAATAAATACATAAAAATTGCAAAGGAATTGCTAGAACGCAAGAACAACCAGGAATATTCAAAATAGTGACATTAAAAAATAAGATTTCTTATTTTCAAATATTTTACCAGCAGTATTTAATTTAAATTTTGACAGGTATTTTTATTTTTCAAGAAATTTTATTTCGAGTTTTATGTTTTCATAAATCTTCCGAATAAAATTTTTAAAATTCCAAGAAAAGTAAATTAACTGATCAGATGAGTGACAAAAACAATTTACAGATTCACTTAGCTACTGAAAATCACCACAATTGTCGGATTTATTGATATTGAACTGTTTGTCTTAGTCATTCCTTCCTTTATTGCTTGTATCATTTAAAATTTTAATTAAACTTTGGCTGGCCCGTACAAATAATTGAAACTCGAAAGACTAAGAGCAATTCTAAATAAATGTAAATGACTTCAACAACAATAAACACCGCCCCATTGTAAAGACTACTTACAAACACTAGCTGGCAGGCTGAGACTTTATGGGAAATGTAGAAATTAAAAGCGACGATTAGTGAACATCCAAAGGAGCGTTGGATAACTGAATGCAAAACAGACAAGTAACAGAGAAAATATTTAATTTTATCTTATTTATCTGATAAATTTGTAGTTTAACTGATTGCAACTCAAAAACTTTTGAGATATCTATTAGAAATTATTTTGATTTTTTTTGAAAATTTCACCCTAGGTGGGACTTTTTATTTAGTTTCAGTCTTCCTCTTTTGATATCCTTACCAATGAATCAAAGACACTACTCTGAATATCTGAAAAAGGCAACACAGTGTATGCAAAGTTATTCCATCGTCTTATTTGGATACCTATTATGTACGTTTGGGTTTTCATATATCCTGTAAAGATTTCTTTCTGAGTCTAAAACGAAAAAGCCACCTCATAAACTTTGTTGTGATCTATCTACTTGTAACGAAGACTCACTGAATTTATCCAATTTACTTGTTGTTATGAACAAATATAAATGGATATTAAAAATGCATGCATTCAAAAAGAACTTTTTGATCCCTTTCATTCTTTCTCATATAAATTAATCAATGATTAAGAAATCCGATCCGGCAAAACTAGCTCATCTGTCATTCAGGATTACTTACTCATGAACGCTTCCAAAAAAGCCAAGGAACAAAACCACAGTTGTACATTTTCTTTTTAATTTTCACCAAAAAATGCTCTGAAGTAGTTATATTAAAGACTTTCTGTTAATGAACATAACTTGTGTTGCTCATTTGCAAAGCTTTTTCAGGTTATCCATGCTTGCTACTCTACTCCGCAGCTTCACTCCTGGTATGTTGATTGCGTAAATCTTTAAGTCGTGGGTGAAATGTTTTATAATTTTAAAAAAATTACTGTGGATAATGAAAAAATTTATTTTTCAGTGCGTGTGATATTGTTACTACTGTTGTTGTTGTTGTGTACTTTCCTACTTTATTCGTTAAAGCACTACGCTAGCCTCTGTATTCTGGCGTTCACTAGCGGAGCAAAGTAATTTCACTAAAAGTAATCTTTGATTTATGCATATTATATTATCTCTATGCAAACAAGTGGCAATTGAAAAGAAACGAGTTTACACCTTAAATTCAAATATAAATGCGAGATTGCTTGCAAATACACTAAGTTGCATATACGCAATGGTGAGCACAGTACAACGCACTGCGACAAAAAAATTTCGATGCAAGTAAGCAACATTTATTACTTACCGCAGACCAAATAATGCCATCTTAAATTCACATTTAACACAGTGTCTTCTAACAAAGCTTTCATTTCAATTGCTTTCAGCACAGGCTCTTTGACTTAGATTACATATTTTCTTCTGTCTCTTTGACATTTATTCATTTTCTTACTTACCTACTACTACTTTCACTTCTACATTCCTAAATAGTTGCGACGAGTTTTTTTATTTTACGCCGTCAGTCAGTCATTCAGTCATTCATAATCCGGTCTGAGTACGCTTATCAAAGCTTTTGCACAAATGTATATTTACTGCAAAGGCGTTGCAAGAATCATTTGCTCTGAAAAGTGTGGCACATTGTTGCTTTTTTTTTGCAGCTTCTGCATTGAGCATCAAAAATTTGAATTAAAATTTGTTGGGAAACTGTTTTTGTGGAACGAGATGTATGTGGCATAACGAGCTCAAAATGTCGCAAAGGGGTTAATCGGCCACTTTTTAACTAAACATTTCATTCACAGTTTTGTAGTATTACACACGAATACTTACATATTTATATATTTGATAATGTGCAGTGCACAATAAACCCGCATCTTAGACATACTCTGAGTCCAGCTGTATCTAAGCCAAAGCTCTCTGCTATACATACATCAATATTCGCGAAATAATTCTAAACTTTCTCTCATTTAACTTCCTGTATCTCTGGCCGTTCCAGAATCAAGAAGACTGGGCACTGGTTCGAACTGCCAAAAAATAAAACTTTCACAATTTTTTTTTCTTTAGTCACCGCAAAACTTGTGTATGCCTAGATTTCACAGAATACATAGTAAAGCCCCTGAAGGCAGCGTGAGCGGAATCTACTCGTATATCCACCGGAAGTTTCTCTTTTTCTACGTAGATTTCCGGTGGTCGCTATATTTTAAACGTAATTTAAGGTCTGCCCTTGGGTGACGCGGCAGAACGAAATTGGCTTTTCTTTGAAGGAAAGTGAATAAAATATAAATTAGAAATTTGAAGAAAATCGAACATATTACCTTTGCAATTATTCCCGCGGCGTTGGCGCTGTTGCAAGTATGAAAGGTGAACAAAGCGAAAAGCTTATTGCAGGTGAATGCAAAAAAGCCATACCAAAGAGAAAGGTATAATAAAAATGCCAACTTGAAAGTATAATCTGCGCCTTTGCGGCTCAATAAATTGTATGTAGTGTGCTAAGTCACGCCCCGACAACAAGTAATGTCTCAAGCCAGCTGAGTACTACCTTAGGAACGATAAAGACAAGTTGCGAAAGGAACGACATAAGCTGGCTGATGTTGTGGTATCAGAAAGAGTAAAGCGAGGAAGAGGTGAAATCATACAAGGAATGTGTGAAATGTTGTCATTTGTGTAGGGTTTTACATTCATTCACCGCGACTTTACAACCATAAAAGATTGCTGCTGTGTTGGCTGATTGCTTAATTTCCTCAGGTTTATCAAATTCAACACCTTTTGTTTGTGCGTCTCTATTCGAAAACTTTTCTCTGCATGCATGTTTTTATTTAAGAGCGGTAACTCCGTATACACAGGTGCAATCCGTATGCACAGGTGGTTATCCTTCTTCTCCTACTCTGCGACTGCGGGATAGCATTCTACATCAGTTTGGGTGTATAAGAGTGCATATGTTCGCATGCGTATAAAGTGCTTATATTTAATATCTTCTAATATATAATTCGATTTTGTGAGTTATTAAATTTTTTTGAAAAGCTTTTTACATAATGGAATTAAGTTTCAAAACTAAAACGGCTTTTCTTAAAATTTTCTTACGTATGTCCGTGAGAAAATTTTAATTAAAATCTGTGCGTGTGGCCGTACCAAACACCACCCAACACAACAAATCCGCAATCTCATAGTAACCATGGTAATTTCATAGTATGCCAACTGCGATTTGGCGAAGGTTTATTTCTGATCTCTTCAAATTGTAAGATTTTTTTAGCAGTGTTCATTTTGATAATCGCAATAAATAGTGAAAATTTTGAATATTTGTATTTAAGGAAGATCCAATATTACGATTTTATCCAAGAGAAAAGTACTCCCTAAAAACGAGATTGCACCTTCCTAATTGTCAATGGAATTAAAATGAGATATTCACTATACATACATAATTTTCTGAACGAAGTTGGAGTTTGCGTGAGCGAGTTCGGCATTTCTTTGTACCCGATTGGATCATCTATCACTATATCACAAATATGTATGTACTTTATTGATTGAGTACTAAGAGCCTTTTTGACTTATGGCTAAAATTATTTGAAATAACGCTTACTGACGTAATCCCTGTCAATTTGCATTTAAAAGTCATATTTTATATTATAGTAAAACTGTGTTCCGCCGAATGGTGGTTAAGTACCCACTATGTGACAATGCCATCATTTTTTTCTGGCTATTTACAAAGCCAAATAATTTCCTTCTTTGGCAAACCACATTTCTAATTTCCTTAGCAAATGTTTTTTATGGACCAAAATGCGAACATTTGGGATAGCGCAGCGAGCGAGCGGGAGCCACATCACTTGGTCACATTCTCAGCAAAGTCATGTGGTCGAGCCAAAATATAATATTATTCTTGCGTGCCATACATTATAACAATACAAACAAACAACTTGATTTTGCTCTAGGTGCGGAAGACAAGTCGTGCAAAAACAACAATCACAGTAACGTATTTATTGTTGATTTGTATTTTTAGACACATACTCAAATTTATTGACGCCCTGCTATATTTTGGCCTCCCACAGTTTTGGTTCCGATATTTGCCTCAAAGGGTTTGAACTTAAAATATTTCAGTGGAATCATTTCTTCGGGGACAATTGCCAATGCCAAAACGTAAACTAAGAATTGTGGCAAAAAGATGTGCGAGTGTGTGACAAGTAGAAAAATCTGGGAATTCCAACTTGCCCAACTTCGACTTCCACCGCATTTGTTTCGTAATTGCAGCGAACAGCCAAAATTAAGTATTTACGCCAGGTCTACGCACTTCGGCGTTTGGTGATTGCCAACAAGCCATTTTTTCGCTGAAGCTTACTATCAATCGTTGCAATTGACGTGTTTAACTCATTTATTCCAATTCTAATAGGTCAGAAAGAGGAAAATACTGTTCGTGGTGTTTAAAATACCTCTTTGTATTTAAAATGTCATTCAATTCAGAAAATACCAAAAATGGTGAATGTGTAAGTTAATTGCCGGAGCGGGTATATTAAAGAGCTATATAGCGAGAGAGATTTTTTGCTTCGATTTGAATGCGAGGACTAACACCACTCAGCTGTGCCACCACATGCATAACTACTTGTAAGCTCATCCTATCGTTTAAAGGCTGTGACTGCTTATTGAACAAGTGAAGTCCAATGTTTACAAGTGAAGATTAAGAGCGAAACAATAAACGCAATCAAGTTGGCCTAAAGTCTTTAATGGAATATTAATTACGGTGCGTTCTATATTCCACCCACACACAGTCATGAAATGATTGCAGATGTGTGTATGTGGGTTTATATGTGAAGTATCGAAATTAACTTAGTATCTAAAATGTTTCCATGCAATTATTATACCTCAACAGACACACTTTCTCTTTCTTTACCATCTGTGACAAATCTGCGCATATTTCTATCATTGCAAGGCAAACTGAGGTTTCCAATTTCCGCAAAAGCCAATTTTGGCAAAGCAAACGAAAATAAAGAAGCAAGAACAATAGTTGTAACATTACAAGAAGGCAGTGCTGAAAATTGATTGATGAAAGCATTTCACCGGGAGTTCTAAAAAGGAGTGAGTAGTGACGCCGAGTATAAACTGTTAAGAACCAGCACATTGGAAATGAGTCCTATTCATATTTTTGGAACACAAAGCGAACGGTTCAAGTTTCGATAATGACGATGGATATGTGTACAATCATGTACACATGTGTGCTCAATGTCATTTTGGCACATGTTCACATTTCGGTTTGCTAGTGTGCACGGCATAATTTTCGAATATGTTATCAGAAATTGTGAAAATATGAGAGAAGGGAAATATGAGAATCGCATGGCCACTCTTTTGCTGTTGTTGTAAAAATTAAAAGGTAAATGGTATTTAAATGCGGAGCGATCACTAAGCTACAAAACACACTTACAATAATCATGCACTAATAGCCACCCAGGTAATGTCACTCATACGCCCCGTGCAAGAAGCAGATGGACTCAGATAATTATTTTTATCGCGTTAACTGATGAGCTACAACAAAATAATTGCATTTTTATTAAAACAAATACCTAACGGCCATTAATGCCCATTACCTATCACTTTTTCTCTCACTTTCAAGTTTTGCTGCCAACGCTAAAAGAAATAATAGCACACAACCAGTGAAACAATTTGATTACACAAGGCGTCTATTTCAATCGATTATCGATTCAGCTCATTTGTGAGATCAAATTATTAAGTCTAACGCCATTTGCTTAATGAGAAGCCAATTTTAAAGAGACAGTCACAAAGAAATTGTTCTCCAGTGTAATTAATATATAATATACTTTCCAATCGATTAAAAACAAAAATTACGGCACTTAAATTTGAACTGGTCGTAATCATTCTTTAAGAGAAATTATCTTAATAAATTAACTACTTCCAAAGGAAGTCATAAAAAATGATCACTTTTATCAACTAACCATGCACACTCACTTATCCAAAAAATATTTTTCGATAAGTGTTGTTCATTTTAATTGCTTTATCACAATTCAATTAAATCAAAGGTCGCTTTAACACTCGTGCACCATTATAAGTGGCTAAATTGCCAGAGAGTGGCTCACACCTTCTACTAAGAGTTAAAATAAATCAACTTTCGTTCTTTTTTCCAAATACAACCGTGTGTAAGTTTATTTTTTTGTATTGGCATTTGTTTGAAAACATATTAAATTTTATGGCGATTAATTGAAAATAGACGAGGATTAAAAATAAAATAAAAATTCAATCGAACTGGCAGAGGAGCAATTGCAAATAATTGTGGCAACCACTTCACAGCTTTAAATTAAAAACATGTGTTTTCTAAAATCAACAGCAAAAATGAAGAGAAAATATATTTATGCCTTATTTTAATAGTAGAAAAATGCCTAAACCAGCATAACCGCAAAATAGTTTCGTAAATATTCAGTTAATTAAGAATCCGCACGTGTGTTAGAGAAGGTTCATACAAAGGGCAATACACTTTGCATAAAATGAAATTCTTGAGATACACTGAAAAACACGGTCCACGAATAAAATTGTTACTTTTCCCATTTATACATGTAATATATTTCTCGAAAATGTTGAATAATCAGTGTTGCCTCAAAGATTTTCTGAAATATCCAGAAAATATCAAGCCGAAAGTGTTTGCTTGCTTCGTGACCTATTGTCAACTGAGACGGCTACTCTTATTTGTTTTTACCCAGGTCCTAAATCATCAGTTATGAGGCAAAACCACACAACTTGTATGCACCACACGCTGCTGTAATATTTTCGCAAATTTCAGCTTTTTGACGTGTCGGCAATAAGTAAACGGCAATGACAATAACATTATATGTTTCTATACTCACTACTATGTGCGGCTACGAGAGGTCTTTGATCTTGAAGCAAGAGAAAAATAAACAACAGCCTCGGCCTCGCCTACTCCTTTATGATCACAAAACCATGGTCACAAAAAACATATAGTATGCATGTAATATAAACATTACAATGCATTGAAGTATTTTAAAATGAGAATAATATATGTATGAATCACCAGAGATATTAATGTAAATGCCGCATAAAACCAACCAAGTCTGCCCTTTACATTAATTAGAAAATGAGTGCCCACGTAATCATAGACACGCATTCAGCAGTCGATTCATGCGTTCGTATGGGTCGGTGTAATTGTGTTTACGTCATGCAATATGCAATACGATTTGTTGCAGTTGACAGTTGCTGACATATTATGCATCAAAATCGGAATAATTATGCCATATTAAGGTATTACAGTTGTTATGCCATACGATCGTTACATCATAGTAATTTATCTATGTTTTATAAACCCACATTTGTTTTAATCTTTTTATACTCTCGCAACAAAGTTGCTAAGGAGAGTATTATAGTTTTGTTCACATAACGGTTGTTTGTAAGTCCTAAAACTAAAACAGTCAGATATAGGGTTATTCGTACATATATATACCAAAGTGATCAGGGTGACGAGTAAAGTTGAAATCCGGATGTCTGTCTGTCCGTCCTCCCGTCTGTCCGTCCGTCCGTCCGTGCAAGCTGTAACTTGAGTAAAAATTGAGATATCATGATGAAACTTGGTACACGAATTTCTTGGATCCATAGGAAGGTTAAGTGTGAAGATGGGCAAAATCGACCCACTGCCACGCCCACAAAATGGCGGAAACCGAAAACCTATAAAGTGGCATAACTAAACCATAAATAAAGATATTAAAGTAAAATTTGGCACAAAGAATCGCATTAGGGAGGGGCGTATTCAGACGTAATTTATTTGGAAAAGTGAGCGTGGCCCCGCCCCCTACTAAGCTTTTTGTACATATCTCGGAAACTGCTATAGTTATGTCAACCAAAGTCTATAGAGTCATTTCCTTCAGGCATTTCCATATACAGCTCAAAAATGGAGGAATTCGGATAATAACCACGCCCACCTCCCATACAAAGGTTATGTTGAAAATCACTAAAAGTGCGTTAACCGACTAACAAAAAACGTCAGAAACATTAAATTTTTCAGAAGAAATGGCAGAAGGAAGCTGCACACAGGCTTTTTTTAAAAATTGAAAATGGGCGTGGCGTCGCCCACTTATGGAACAAAAACTATATCTCAGGAACTACTCAACCGATTTCAATGAAATTCGGTATATAATATTTTCATAACACCCTGATAACATGTACGAAATATGGGTGAAATCGGTGTACAACCACGCCTTCTTCCAATATAACGCTATTTTGAATTCCATCTGATGCCTTCTCTGTATAATATATAGTACATTACGAACCAATGATGATAGCGGAATAAAACTTTTCACAAATACGGTGTTTGAGCTGAGGTATCCCTTGTGGAAAAATTGTCGTGATCGGACTATAACTTTTCAAGGTCACTGATATCGAACACGAAGAATTCAGTGCCTAACCTAACCTAACCTAATTTTTCACCGAAAATATCGGTAAATCTCTTAGATATTTTCATGTAATTCAGAGGGCATCATTTTCATATTCTCGCAATAAAGTTGCTAATAACGGTATCTCGATTATCACTTAATCATGCGAGAGTATAAAATGTTCGGTGACACCCGAACTTAGCCCTTCCTTACTTGTTTTTTTTAAGATTAATTTAACAAAAATGAAAGGCTAGATGTTTCGATGTTTCATCATCACTACTCCCTCCATAACAAAAACTACTTTCCCAAGATAATGCATACTAATGCGGCTATCTAATCAGATATTACTGATTACCATGCGATGAAATTTTTAGCGAAACCATTGCCGGTCATTTTGTTAAGTTAGTTGCACTTCGCTCATTTTTCGAAGCATCGAAGAGGCAATGCCTTCTAATTATGCTCTCCCCCAAAAAGATAAAGATAATCGCGCCAAATTTAGCATAATAAACAAACGTTTAGTTTATATAGTGAAAGCCCGCCAACTCCTATTCATTATTGCAACCGCTTATACATTGACCTTGACTACCTTTAGTTCACACAATTCTCTACGTGAGCGAAGTGAAGAAAATAAATTTCTATTTCCGTTTTTCTTATCCGTTAACCTCGCTCTCAAAATTGCAATATTAATATACTTAATTGGAATAATTATAGTGAACTATATTCTTTTCAGTATATTTTCCATTCATTCCATCTAATAATTACCAAGGTGGGGCTCGACGTCCCAAAAAACAAAAACATGAGTTTTTTCAGCTTTATGAAACAATTTTATAATTCTTCTATGCTGACAGAGTGGTGAGTTAGAACCACTAAAGTATATAATGACAGCTACGTCGCATTAACATTTGTCTTGCACTTGAACTTGTCCCATTCAGGCCTACAAATGCATGAGCAAACACACACACAAAATCAAATTTCCGTGAACAAAGCGACTGCTGAGATAGCGAAGGGTAGGACATTCGGATATAAATGCATTCACTCATCGCTAGAAGCTCCCTGCTATGCACTTTAACTACTTGAACTAGCAGTAAGTTACAGGCATAAATTGCGTGCTAAGTGACACTTTGCTTTCACGCTTTTCACTTCACATTGCGGCGACACATCGGTCCGTCTGCCTTTACGCCCATCCATGTGCTTGCCTGCTTCCTTGACATTAGGCTACTAAGCTATGGCAGCGGCAGTTTGCTGCGTACTTAAATGGCTTCTGTGAGTATCAGCAATTGGGGCTCGAACGAAAGACATCGTCAGCGGTAGCAGAAGTTAGCATTCCATTATATACATACATATACGTTTACCGCTGAGCGTTTGTTTGCCTGCATCATTAAATTTGTAGTTTCCACTCGCACCTCAGACTATTTGTGCCGCAGGTACTTCAGAAGTCTCGTGGAAACTTACAGCAGCCACAAGCAGATCCGTAAAAGATGTTATTAGAGGAAGAATAAGAATGGCCCTCTCCACGGACATAGGTAAATATAAGCAAAGTGGATAGCAGTTTTCAAGAGTCAACAAATATTTTTATAAATTCGATTTTCACACTTTTATCTTTCCGACTCTTTTGTGTTATTCGTTTTTGACTTTGAAGTTCTTAGGAACAAATGCTGAGAGAAACTAAGGTTATTCTTCTTTGCCATGGTTTTTCTGTTGACGATGCAATTGACTGTATTGGATTGTTGGATCAGCCATCATTGGCAACATATTTCCGAAATTATTTCTACTCTTGAACATGTTATGCTGATTTGTACAAGCTGTGCCTACTGGATATGGTATATGATGGTTTAGAATATGTGTTCACAAATATTCTTTAATGTCACAGACAGCTACCGTGTATAATAAGGTTAGCCCGATAACAGGGCCAACGAGACGTAAAACGCCAACAACATAGTAATTGCCACAGGATTTCTATTTGCTTACCTATTTACCTGGTATGATATACTACTGTGCCCACAAAATAAGGTGACATTGTATTTATTTTGAAAATTCTTTATTTATTCTTCCAAATCAATTTCATCCCTTTCAAAGTAATCCCCTCCCGATTAAATGCACTTATGCCAACGTATTTTCCAATCTTCGAAATACTGGTTGTAGTCACTTTCCGGGATGGCCTTCAGTTCCGTCTTCGCTGTGGCTTGAATCTCCTCTATCGTATAAAAACGGTGTCCTCGGAGCGGTATTTTGAGCTTGGTGAACAGCCAGAAGTCGCACGGCGCCAGATCAGGTGAATACGGTGGTTGCGATATGGGTTGAGTTTTTGGCGAAATGATCACGAACTACGAGGGCAGTATGGGATGGTGCATTATCGTGGTGCAAAAACCAAGAATTGAAACAGTCAACATGACCTTGATTTTTGAGCGACTTTGGCGCGATTTTTTTGGTCTCAGCTCTCTTTTGGGACGATATTCGCTCGACTGATCGGTTGTTTCGGGGTTGTAAGCATAGATCCAAGTCTCAACGCCAGTTATAATGCGTTCAAGACACCCTGGTAGTCGGAAAGCATCGTTTCACACACTACAAAAAATTCAATGTTTTCGGTACCAGTCGAGGTTTGACGCGCTTGAGGCCCAAAACATCCTTCAAAATGGTATTGGCTGAGCCTTTCGATATGCCAACTTCATCAGCAAGGTCTCTAATTGTTAATCGACGGTTTTTCAACACCAAATCTTTGATTTGTTGAACGTGAGCTTCGTCGGTTGAGGTTGATGGTCGCTCTGGACGCTCTTCGTCTTCGATATGTTCACGGTCGGCTTGGAACTCACTATACCTCTTGTAAACACTTTGTTCAGACATAGCCTCATCACCAAAGGCTTTCTGCACCATCCTTAACGTATCCGCAGCAGAAAATTGATTCCGTAAACAAAATTTAATGCAAATTCTTTGCTCAACAAATTTCGACATCGCAAAAAACGAAAAACTCACTTTTAACAGCTCAAAACGACACGTATCTCAAACACTAATGAATATTTTGACATGAAATTTGACATAAATGTGACTGACACTACCAACTCCTACCAACCTAAAAAAAAAAAATAATTCTCTAAATCCTTCGACGCGCGCAGTTTAAATTCAAATGTCACTACAAACGACAGATAAATAGTTTGCCCTTTTGGAACTTTTATGATTTCATAAAGGTGGTTGGATTAGATTCCTAAGATTCTGTATTGTAAAGTGTGAAAAAATACTTGGATAACTTCAGCTGCCAAGGTTGAAGCTTTGCTGTTGGTTTTTATGCCAAAAATTAGCAGGAAGTAAAAGAAAATAAAAATTCAAAAGGACATTTGGATTGCCGTAATTTATGGGTGTACATAATTTAATAGCTAAAAACTGATTGAAAAAGTGGCAGCGGAAAAGTGGCAAGTAATAACTGCTTGCTTTATGCTTAATGCTTAACATTTTTATTTTCATTAAGTGAAAAAAGAAGTGGATACAATCAGTTTTATGATTGTTGTCATTTTTAGATTGTAAATGCCATCTTTCATCACTTAAATGTAATTTCTATGAAAAAGTAGAGAGACTGACATATCTTCCAAATGGTTATTGCCTATTGTGGAACTCAAACGATAATCTGTGTAATAAAATACAATTAACTTATATCGGATCTTAAGATACCTTATCAACAATATACATCCCGACAAATAAAAAGAAGACCACGAAACTTCTAATTGGAGTATTATTATATTCAAACTAATTTTTACTTCCTTTACGCCGACAAACAATAGCCTTTAACCATCATGTTGTTAAGCTCACTAACGTTTTTGTCTCACATAACTTTGAATTTTCGTTTAATGTTCTCCTTCTGAGTTTCTCTCGTTCTTTTGTGGTAGTCTTAAACCTAATTTAGACTCCCTTTTCCCTTAAAATATTCATGGTCTATATCTTCTCTATATACTTTATCTATGGGTGTATAAGTATACCCAAAGGTACATATTTAGGTGTCAGTATGTACTTACTTTTATGGTTATCTACATTTAGTGTCTATCAGTGGTTTTCAAGTGCAAAAGTTCATTGTAGCACTCAAGCAGACATGGTGTAGGCATGTTGCATGCCACGCGAAACAAGTTAACCGAAAAGTCTTTTTACACATTTGCAAGTTTATCTCTTCAGTAATCTTGTGCTTCCACACAGACGCTTGAACCATTTAGCCACTGATCAACAGCGGCACGCAGACTATCTATTTGCAGTGACAACGACGCTCGAACGAATTATTTAAACTCTCCAAATTTCTGTTGGGTATTCTGAAGGACTTAACATCTACTCGGACCACTATCTTGTTGCAGCCAAGATTTGCACCCGCCTCTGTGCAGCAGAAAACGCACGCCAAAATACACAAGGAAGGTTCGACGTCGAGAAGCTGCAATCACAATAAATAGCCGAACGATTTTGTACTCGACTTGCACTCCTGCTCTCTGAGAGTACTCGTCAAACAACTTGGAATAAGGGAACTGCATTCATTTCAATGTCCTTACGTACAACTGCAGCCGAAACCATTGCAGCTGGTACGACGAGGTTACTATCGACCACAACACGTGCGGAATGAGATAGTTACCGAGAGTTGAAGAGAGAAGGGAGACGCATTTGCAGACAGAAAAAGAAAGAGGCCGAAGAGTATGCGTGAGTATGAAGAGCTTGACAAGCTGGCCAACAGGGGTAATGCTCGAAAATACAACAAAAAAATGAGGCGGATAACAGAAGGTTTCAAGACCGGAGCATACTCTTGTAGAACATCCAAAAGTGATCTAGCGAGTGATGCCCAAACCATACTAAAAATATGGAGGGAACACTTCTCCAGCCTGCTGAATGACAGTGAAAGTGCAACGCTAGTAAGCTGTCACTGCCAGGATTAGGCGAACCTGATTCCCCAATCGATGACGATGGAGCAGACGTTCCACTGCCCGACCATGAAGAAGTTAGAATAGCAATTACCCGTCTGAAGAACAACAAACCGGCGGAGGCCGATGGATTGCCAGCCGAGCTATTCAAAAACGACTTCGAAGAACTGATAGGGAGCATGCATCAGCTTTTTTGTAAAATATGGTCGGACGAAAGAATGCCCAACGATTGGAGTTTAAGTGTGCTATGCCCAATTCACAAAAAGGGAGACCCCAAAATCTGCACCAACTACCGTGAGATAAGCCTCCTCAACATCGCGTATAAGGTTCTATCGAGCGCTTTGTGTGAAAGATTAAAGCCCACCGTCAACAAATTGATTGGACATTATCAGTGGGGCTTTAGACCTGGCAAATCAACAACCGACCACATATTCACCATGCGCCAAATCTTGGAAAAGACCACACCTCTTCTTCGTTGATTTCAAGGCTGCTTTCGACAGCACGGAAAGGAGCTGCCGTTATGCCGCGATGTCTGAATTTGGTATCCCCGCAAAACTAATACGGCTGTGTAAACTGACGTTGAGCAATACCAAAAGCTCCGTTAAAATCGGGAAGGACCTCTCCGAGCCGATTGATACCAAACGAGGTTTCAGTCGTGCGACTTCTTCGTCCTGCTGCTGGAGAAAATATTTCGTGCTGCAGAACTTAATCGAGCAGGTACACTCTTTTAGAAGAGTGTACAGCTGCTGGCGTATGCCGATGATATTGATATCATCGGCCTCAACACCCGCACCGTTAGTTCTGTTTTCTCCAGACTGGACAAGGAAGCAAAGCAAATGGCAGTGAACGAGGGCAAGACGAAATATCTCCTGTCATCAAATAAACAGTCGTCGCACTCGCGACTAGGCTCTCACGTCATAGTTGACAGTCATAACTTTGAAGTCGTAGATAATTTCATCTATCTTGGAACCAGCGTAAACACCACCAACAATGTTAGCCTGGAAATCCAACGCAGGATAACTCTTGCTAACAGGTGCTACTTCGGACTGAGTAGGCAATTGAAAAGTAAAGTCGAGAGGACAAAAGGACGACGAACAAAAGCCAAACTCTATAAGTCGCTTATAATTCCCGTCCTGCTATATGGTGCAGAGGCTTGGACGATGACATCATCTGATGAGTCGACGTTGATAGTTTTCGAGAGAAAAGTTCTGCGAAAGATTTATGGTCCTTTGCGCATTGGCCACGGCGAATATCGCATTCGATGGAACGATGAGCTGTACGAGATATACGACGACATTGACATAGTTCAGCGAATTAAAAGACAGCGGCTACGCTGGCTAGGTCATGTTGTCCGAATGGACGAAAACACTCCAGCTCTGAAAGTAGTCGACGCAGTACCCGCCGGGGGAAGCAGAGGAAGATGAAGACCTCCACTCCGTTGGAAGAACCTGGCTACGCTTGGAATATCTAATTGGCGCCACGTAGCGAAAAGAAGAAATGACTGGCGCGCTGTTGTTAACTCGGCTATAATCGCGTAAGCGGTGTCTACGCTAATAAAGAAGAAGAAGATTCGGAAGGCTATATTCTTCAATTCTAACCACAAACTGTTTTAAATTTGACCAGTTGACCGACGGTAATCTACATGTGGAGATCATTTCTGTGGCCTAAAGAGATTTCTGCGAATGCCAGTTTTATGGTGGGGACACTTTTATTTTTTTCCGTACTTTTGTGAAGCACCACATAGAAATTAAAATAAGAAAATTTAACACTTTCTCCGTATTTATTGCTGTATGCATCGTAAAATTTTTAATTAAATTTATGGAGAGACTAGGTATATATACAAGTATAGGCATTCAACCCATCTAATAAATTATATCTGTGCGTAACCGTAATCTGCAATTCAAAGTTTTAAAACAGAATATGTGCTGTAAACCAGCAAAGACCGCCACCTCTCATTTTGGCATCAGGGCTTGGAGTGAATTGATTATCGCCACCGAAGCTTTTGATTCTCCATTGAAATTTGCGAACTTTCCATGGCGCTTGCGAATGTTCGAAGGCCGCCACCACATTTTAGAAGTATGTCAAATAGCGTTATGGAAGGCAGGTGTGCAAACTATATGCAAATGTAAATATTATTAAAGTGGAAGAATAGTGATCGTGTGAATGTTATATGAATATTAAAATCGATTGACATTCAGAGGGATAGAATTTGTTTTTGAAGAGTCGAATAAGTGATGAGCATGCCTTTTTAAATTATATAAAAAAGAATTTCAACCCTTTTAAATTAACTCATCGTGAGAAGAGTTTTCCACTCTTATGTTCGCTTATGCGAATATGGCAACTGGTTGATTCGCGATAAACAGAAACGGTGAATGCTTCTTGGTACAATGCGGCTGATATGTAAGTGGTTGAGTAATAAAATTGCCAATTAGTAAGCTGTCACTGCTGCTGGCATCTTCTACTGACAACGAAAAGGAATAACGCATTTACCATGTTTAAGGACAATGAACCGACGGCTGCAACGTCTGCGGCAGTAGGGATAGTTGCGATAGTAGAGTCCGCCAACTACGACAATGTCTTAACACTCGTCGGTGGCAGCTGGCAGCCTGCTGAATAAAAAAGCAGCGGTTCATGCAATGCATTTGCTGTGACGTTGATGGCAGTGTGAAGGTATAGAAGCACCTAAAATGTCGCAGTTGGCCAATAGTTGCGGCCGAAACTTTGTTATCAGTTGGAACGCGGTGCAGAGTTCTCGGGAATAGCTGGTGTTTTTATTCGTAATTGATGCTTGTGCTCATCTATTTGGCTGGCGTGCCAAAAGAGGTCAACGACCTGCGGTTGCAGCCAGGCTGCCCCCACAATTTCGAGCAAGTGGCCGACGACTAGAGTATGGGTGGAGTGTGGAAAGTTGGTTCAATAGGCTGCACCGCTACTTTATTTTAGATTTTTATACTCTTGGAACATGTTGCTACAAAGTATAATAGTTTTGTTAACCTACCGGTTGTACATATCACCTAAAACTAAGCGAGATCGATATAGGGTTATATACAATATATATTATAAATGATCAGGATGACGAGAAAAGTTGAAATCCGGGTGACTGTCTGTCTGTCTGTCCGTCCATTCGTCTGTTCAACTTTAGTAAAAAGTGAGATACCTTGATGAAACTTGGTATGCGCGTTCTTCGGCAAACGCCGACGGGTTCCTAGATGGTCGTAATCGGACCACCGCCACGCCCACAAAACGCCATTAACCGAAAGCTTTTAAATTGCCATACCTATTATTACTATGAAAAGTCGTCCTTTGCCTGATATAACTAACAAGGTTACGGTACTTGAACGTACTTCCCTGACTTTAATCCTTGCAACTTGCAACAGTATAAAATGTTCGGTTATATCCGAACTTAGCTCATTCTTGCTTAGTTTCATATTTTCGCTTGCATATCCTTCTCGACAAGATGGCTTATATATTCGTATGAATACTTTGCACATTTTTCAATGAAAATTTAATGTAATAAGTTGCTGCTAGTTCTTGTCTTGAAATAAATGTTATGCTTCGCTGCTTTCAATATAAATATTACAACACTTTCTTCGAGCCGCACAAAATTATGAAATCTTCACACACTTTTCGGGTGGAAGTAGCTACTAATTGTAAAATAACAGTTTCAAGCAGTTACATATATAATATAAAAGCCGCAACAGTAAACCTCAGTGGTTATGCATAAGGTTCCTTGTAATTCGAATATAGACTATTTACTAGTTTTAGTACACACACGTGCTTACAACATCATTTCAGCCAAAGTTTCGTGTACTGGTCGTTACCAATCCTTATGGAGTTGACTTTGCATTGCACTCAACTTTCTGCATTACATTTTGTTGAACTTGCTGTGGTATTTGCCGCAGAAGTTGTTAAGTTTAGTTTAGTTGTTAAGTAATAATTGAACTGTCTTTTAACAAACGTGACAATGCAACCAGAAAATAAGCAGACATTTTTAGAATTACTAAAGAAGGAGCAATCTGTGTGTAAAGTAGCAACAAAATGCAAACTAAGCCGTATGACCGTGCACAGATTAAAAAAATATTTGAATTCCACGTCCAACAACAAAAAGTATCCCCTACCGATTGAACGCTTTAAAAAAAGCTAAGGATTTTGAGCCAGTTAAAAAACATATAAAAACAAAGTTCTGCGACTAAATTCCTTAAAATTTCCCAGAGAAATGATCATTCAAATATCAATAGCGGCGCTTAAACCATTTTATCATAAGAAAACTATATTTTGTATGAGCCGTTTTTAAAGCGCCAAGCTTGCACTCAAGCCTTTTAATTGAACCCTCGGGTTGCACCTGTTCGTAGTTAACTGAAATCTCTATGAGCGTGTGCGCACATGCGCAACTACTTAAGTAAATGTAGTGTAGCTAAGAAAGCTGTGCACATATTCTAAGTATACCCACAAGCACTCATATTGGAAGCGTATGCGATTAAAAAACACTGTTTTGAAAGGCGCTTAAACTGGTTGAGAAAATAGAACTTTGGGCTTGCTATGACACAGTATGTTTTTAAAATTTTATTGTATATAATATTATGTACTACATTTCATTGCATTCAATTTGCTTTTAAGCTAAACAATTATACAAATTTTATATTGAGATGAATAGGATGTTTGGTATATGCAACAATATCATATCACCACCTCGCCCTTTCTAATGTGTACTACAATCGTTAGGCTTTATCTTGTTGCCGCATTCAACACAGTTCCATTAAGTAAATATGAGTAGGCATACAACCATTTTCGTAATGATATGGCAACATTTGTACCGATTATAGTCATACATATATACAGATTTCTTGTGCTTCCTTGCTCACTGACACTCATATACCAAATTTTGTAATAAATATTAAATGAACAGCAAATAAAATCGAAAACTGCAATATCGGATGTAATATGAAACGGATGTGATAAATTATCATGATATAACATTAAATTTCGCCAGTGTTCACATGAACCCAAGAGATATGCGAACTCTGACTCAGACAAATATAAGCATATTATTTGCACTTAAAGAGAGTGCTAGGTCATGCTAGTTGTGGATCTAGCTGCACTTGCACCTAGCAGTGGCATGGAATTATTTTAAGCTATTTTAAAAGTAATATGAATAAATTCCCAACCAGTCGGACGTCTCTCACTTTTCATCGTCTAGTTTTACATAAATCGATTTCTAATTGGTACAAAGGTGGTACTTATCGGTATTTGTCATTTCCAAAGTAGTCAAAATACAATATCAATACAGCTTTGAAAAACATCGAATTTTCCATTAGGCAAAATAATAATTGTAATAACCGGCGAGCCGAGGCAAACCATACGAGTGTCACAAACTTTCAATGTCATAAAAAGTTTTGAAACCGAAGCTACTATGCGGTTTTTTATTAATTATTCTGAATGAGTCTGTCTGTCTGCCAGATAGCGCTTGCAACTAAGGTGTTTACACCTCACAGACTCTTGATGCTGCTCGTTAGTTGACTCTTTGATGGGCTTATATCTGCTTTTAAGGCGACCGCGTGGACTTACCGGCTCCTGGTATAACTAAGCATTCACAAATTGCTGGCCCTGCATAGTCGAATTAATAATAACAGCCAACACTATTTTTTCGCTTATGCCTTTCCAACGACTTTTCTGTGCTTTTCGTTTCGCTGCATTGCTTTGTGTCTGGGGCTCTGCAGGCCTTGTTTCTGGTCACAGAGTAAAGGACTAGGAATGTGCTGCGTGAAAATTTGGTCGCTTACAACTTTAATGAAGAGAAATGCCTTGCCGCAATTCCGATACGCAGCAATTTGTGCGTCCGTCTTTGTTTAAGGGCCCCGCGGACGCAGTGCGACGCTTTAAAAGTTCAGAAACGGTGCGCCCAGTGTTGCTCTGCTCAGTTAACTGTTACAAAGCAATTATCAAATTTAAGAGATTAAGCGAATTTTGAGCTTTTAGTCCCGCAAATTGAAACAATGAAGTGCTTGGGTGGCTTAAACTCAGTTAAAAGCTCATTTTTCATGGTAGGAGGAGTAACTAAAAAGTTGCAGAAATGGCTGCGGTGATATTTACTGGCACAAAATTTTGCTGTAAAATATTTAAATTCACTCTGAAAAACTAATTTCCGCTTCTCTGGTATTCACACAGAAATTGTCAGCTTTCGCCAGCTTTCAGTGGACTCGCATTTAATTGCTTCCTTTGCCTTGCAATTCTTCCTCTTCAATACGCGATATTCGCCATCGCAAATCCTTGACATTCACACGCTCCAAATCGATATTTGCATAAACAAGGGGAAGATATGAGTTGATGCAAAAAAACAAAGCTCTTCGCACTCACTTGGCTTGGCGAAGTGAAGAAATATTGAAATAATAAAATTCATGCGCGTATTCCATCGCGTAAGTCCAATATGATTTTATTGCTTTAGGAAAACCATATTTCATTTCACACCGATTTGTTGAATGGCCGAAATTTACGTCGGCGCTCAATGAAAATATGATATAATTGAGTATATACTGTGTTCGTCGTATCATTCTAGACGTCTGAGTTGGCAACTGAACAAATTTTATTTTAATTATTTTACTGTATAAACTATATACGCTTACATCCAACAGCAAGTCCTTGGATTGAAACGTCTCACCAATTTTTGATAAGAACTGCTACTGTTTTCCCTGTATGTGTTGGGGACTGTTATAGAGGTTGAAAATAAATTATATTCACTATGGTTTGTGGATATCATTACATGAATAGATTAGATTAGCACGAATGATATTTTTAAAATATGTAGCATGAAATATCACAAAATTAATATTTTCTGGGAGTAACTACAATACGGTGGATTGAAAGCTGCTGAGCGTTTAGTTAGGTAGCCGCTCTGCATCTGTCGTTTATAAATCTTAGCCACTGCCTCCACTTCTATATAATATCCGTCTACGTTGTCTTCGAGATATTCTTCGCTGAGCTAGTGTTTGCTCTTCCTCTATTTATTCATAATTTTCATTTCTGTCGTTAAGTTCACAAAAGAAAGACACTAAATTTTTACACAAACTTGTTATGTCTGCTGATCACAGGCTGTAATAAGAAAAAATAAAATATATTCTTAATATATATAATATATATATATTTATATATATATAAATATAAATATATTCTTTTACATTTGATTTATTGGCTTACCCACATAAATAAATATCCCAATATTTGAATAAGTTGCTAGTTTTATTTTCCCACTCCTGGCATAGATCTTATCTTTTGCCTTGTTTTCGGCGAAGTTTCGTTATTATTTATGATCCATTTAAGAGATGTTAAAAGTAAGCATTCAAAATAAAAAAATATATATATGACATATGTATATGCCTATTGTTTTTGTCACTAACTGTACAAGGCTCAACTTCAAATGGTAGTGATTTATCATCTTTTTTTTGACACTTGAGTGTGCAAAGCCAGTAAATCTGTCAGTGAGTATGTGAATATATAAGAATAGTACTAAATATCAGAAGCCAATAACGTTAAGCAGTGGGGTGTAAGCCGGCATCAAGACTAATTTCGTTTGCTTTGGGTACAATTATGAACAACTCAACCTATTAAAGTAGACACGGAGTTTTGTTTACTCTTGGCAAAATGAATAACTAAAAAAGAGTTTGATTACTTGTTTGTCACGAGAACTTATAAATATAGTATGTAAAGTGGTATAAGTGATACCTCTGTTTAGGACCAGATAAGAAAGTGCGCTACTTGAATGGCTACCGCTAAAGTAATGGAGAAGTGTTGGGTTCATCACTGTAGAAAATATGTGTGCAAAATTGTATAAGTTTATATCGGGTGATTTTTAAGAGCTTGATAACTTTTTTTTTAAAAAAAAACGCATAAAATTTGCAAAATCTCATCGGTTCTTTATTTGAAACGTTAGATTGGTTCATGACATTTACTTTTTGAAGATAATTTCATTTAAATGTTGACCGCGGCTGCGTCAACATTCGGAAAGTCCAATTTTGGGCAACTTTTTCGAGCATTTCGGCCGGAATAGCCCGAATTTCTTCGGAAATGTTGTCTTCCAAAGCTGGAATAGTTGCTGGCTTATTTCTGTAGACTTTAGACTTGACGTAGCCCCACAAAAAATAGTCTAAAGGCGTTAAATCGCATGATCTTGGTGGCCAACTGCCCATGCATCCCGAAAAATGCACTGTTTGGTGTGGTTTGTACGCTGGTGGAATCATTGGACCGTATTTTTTCAAAGATGCTGTTGGACGCAACGTTACGGTGAATGGCGATCGCTATCTTTTCGTTGCTAACTTTTTGTTGCCAAAAATGGAAGAACTGAACTTGGTTGACATGTGGTTTCAACAAGATGGCGCTACATGCCACACAGCTCGCGATTCTATGGCCATTTTGAGGGAAAACTTCGGAGAACAATTCATCTCAAGAAATGGACCCGTAAGTTGGCCACCAAGATCATGCGATTTAACGCCTTTAGACTATTTTTTGTGGGGCTACGTCAAGTCTAAAGTCTACAGAAATAAGCCAGCAACTATTCCAGCTTTGGAAGACAACATTTCCGAAGAAATTCGGGCTATTCCGGCCGAAATGCTCGAAAAAGTTGCCCAAAATTGGACTTTCCGAATGGACCACCTAAGACGCAGCCGCGGTCAACATTTAAATGAAATTATCTTCAAAAAGTAAATGTCATGAACCAATCTAACGTTTCAAATAAAGAACCGATGAGATTTTGCAAATTTTATGCGTTTTTTTTTTAAAAAAAGTTATCAAGCTCTTAAAAATCACCCGATATATACAAGGTGCTTTCCAAAGTAAACAGGACTTAAAAAAAACAGAACAAATGCTTTTTTCGGCAAAATCAATTTATTTTATTCAAAATAGTTTCCTTTTGCTTGAATACAGCTTTTTGCAGGGTCCAAAAGCATGTCGAACGAGTGTTTTAGCTCGTTGGCCGGTATGGCCGCCAGTAGTCCGATACAAGCCTTTTGAATGGCCTCTACGTCGCCATAACGCTTTCCTTTCATGGACAAATGCATTTTTCCAAAAAGGAAGAAGTCGTACGGTGTCACATCTGGTGAATACGGGGAGTGGTTAATGGTTAAAATGTGATTTTTGGTCAAGTAATCGTCCTTCGAATGTTGGATTCGAAACAATTTTTGGTCGTCAGTCAATTTGTGCGGAACAAACCGTACACACACCTTTCGTAGGCCCAAATGTTCGGTTAAAATGCGATAAGTCGATGTTTTCAAGATGTTCGATTCCATTTCCATGAATTTCATTGATGATTTCGGCTGATTTCTGATGAATTTACGCACAGTTTCGATGGAATTTCGCGGTGATCACGGATTTTGATTGTCCCATATGTTGATCGTCATTGAAACCACTCATGCACTCTACTACGGCATAGGCAATCATCGCCATAAACTTTTTCATAAATTTAGAAGTTTCGGTAAAAGTTTTACCAATTTTAAAACAAAATTTTATGTTGGTTCTTCGTTCGAAGCTCTTTTCGCACCGATAACACAAACATACTGACACCCGACCAGATGGCGCTACCAGGGGGCGCTATGTTCAAAAAGTCCTGTTTACTTTGGAACGCACCTTGTATATAAAGAACATTTTACTTATGAATCAGTGAAATAGCAGAAGGTAACTAATATATTAATTTTGTAACACACTCACTAAATTACTAGTCTAGTTTTGAAGGATGAAGTCCTTTTGTATCTGTGGTATATACTTAGATCCAAGAGAGAGTACATGAAGAAAATTTCATATTTGTAAATCTTTTTTTTTTACATCTTCTGAATTTAAATGAGAAAAAATTACCACAACAAGTATCAAAAGTCACAAGCCATCTGGTAAATGTTGCAAGTATGATTAATGCATGAGAAATGTGATTTGCGGTGATTTATGCACGCATGAGGTCAAAATATGAATGACCGCTGTCTAAAGTGCTGCATCTCCCTGCATTTCACTTTAATCTAACTATTACTCAAACTAAGCACACGACTGTTGCAGCCATGTTAGAATCACGGCAAAGATTAAAGTTGTTGTAAATACGTAGGCCTTGTAATTTGTGGTTACTGTGGATACAAGCTGTTGTCGCCTTTATTCTCTTCAAACATGAAGAAACACATGATTTATTTAAACCACAAATAAGTGGTGCATGTGATCATAAGTAAATAGTAGTATAGGTAGTTTTGCTTTAAAGAGCCGTAAATAGTGGGTACGAAAACTCTTAAAATACGGAAAATAAACCTGTGCACCAACACAATGAAGCAAAAGTCGCCCATTTAGTCACAATAACAATAAACAAACACCCGATGCACTATTGACACTTTTCGAGATCTCAGAAACAACACAATTACTAATATAGAACTAAACACCCGCCTCAATAGTCCGCCCTATGCCCTTTTGGCTCTAAGACCCCTTCGACACTTGAGGAAATGCACACCATCATCTTTGGTGGCATTATATTTATATATTTAATTTTTATTGTTAGAAATTGCTGACTTTGAGGCAACAAACAACAGACAACCACTTGCCGGCGATGGATCTGATAAAAATACAATAACAGCAACACTATTATTATAATTGAAGAGCGCAAGCAAAGGCAAAGCAAAGGGAAATTGCACTGAAAAAGTCAGTCTCTTGGGTATCAAAGTGCCGGCTCAGCAATTGCAATATCTACACAAACACCGCTATTCACCTGAGCGAACCTGAGTTGTCGTCTGTGATTGTCTGCCTGCAACACCATGTGCACATTGCATACATGAGAGGGTGTTCTCATAAGTGACCTGTAGCATGTTCGAGTGCACTCTTGTTGTTGCGATCTGTCGCTGCCGCCACATGCTCTTGCTACCCTTACCTGCGGCATTGCCAGCACAGTTACCTCCTTTTTTGTAACTATTTTTGCATTTGCTTGTATGGGTGTGTCTGCAGTATTGTGGATGCCACACATAAGCCCACGTTTATCGCTGGCGTCTGCATTCTTTCTATTCGGTGCAACTGCTCTTGGCAGTGTGCGAGTATGTGTGACAAAAATCGATGCAGAGCTCGTTTTTTATCCTTTTGTTGCTGCCACTAGAAAAGTCGTTTGCTTTTCACAAAAAACTTAATTGAATTAAAATATTGGTGCTGCACTTTGACTGTCTGTCTTGCAAATCGTTACACAAGAAAAAGACTTGGGAGCACATGCCAGGTTTAGCAGATTAAATACCGATTATGGCAACTAACGAAGCTTTTGTATTTTACATTTAACTAGATTTTGGTTTTGAGGAGGTCAAAGCGATGACTTGTATGTTGTTGTTTAATTGGATGTTATGATGTAAGTAAATTTGGAACCTCTTGTAATTTGGTTGAGATGAGTAAGCATTTTGATGGTTAACAATTTCAAGCAATAGACTTTTCAAAAATATAAATTTGCTTACTTAAACTGGTGCTGCGAAACTGTTTGCCTTTTACTAGTCGAACGTGGCGCTTAACTAAAACAGCCAAGGTGGTGCTGAGAGTATTCTGAAGTCAATTCTTTACTTAAATTTTGTATATTTTCTTACAACTGATTTGCCACACAGCATCTAATTATACATTCATTTTATCGTAAACCGAACAAATGCCCATGTGGCCAGACGGGTGTGAAGGTTTGCGTGTAGTGAGATTGAAGGAACGTATCTTTATTATGCCATACATGATCAAATATGAATACTTCGTCCTGCAGTATAGATGTCATTAAAGCCCATCAGATAATTGCCATATTATTTGAAACACTTTTCAACCATTTCTGATTGTGACATCACATCAGCATACCTCCTTTTCAATACTGTATAAATGGTTGATTCCGAAAACAACTGACATAAAATGTTTAAAACTAAGTGCTCCAGTTAAACACATTGATTATATGCAAACATATTCAAATGGATAATTAAAAGTAAAAAAGCAGAAATGAAAAGCATAATGGGTTAATGTAAGTCGTAATATTGTTCGCATTTCTGCACAACACTTCAAAGAGATCGGTTGTTATCTGCACTTACATATATGTAGGTATATTTCTACACATATGCATGCCTATATATACATATGTGGAAATTAACCTCCTACATAGGGTTATGCTCAATTCATACTTTTCTATTTGTGGAAAGCTTTTTGAATATTCTACAGTATGAGTGTTTTTTGTTGGAATTTACAAACTTCATTTTGAAATTTGCATTTATATTGGTTGTAAGCTCAAGTATACCCATGCAGTGAAACTTTTAGATCTGTTTAGCAGAATAACTTTGCGAACAGATGAAGGTTATTGAACACTTTTCCTTTCGTTTTGACGCTTGTAGATTGCTTTTAGAATTTTAGACTTTCCACACAGACACTGGTGACTTAGTTATGCAATTTTTCTAAAATAATCCAAACTAGTAGGCAATGAAATATTCACTTGCCACCCATTTGATATAATAGCCTCCTCAGAGACACCAGCTTTACTCTAGTTATCGTGAACAAAGCTATTGTACTCTGTGCAACAAAAAACCGTAGCATTGTAGTGCCAACGGGAGCTTTCTTTATTACAAACATTTTCTACGGCTCCTTTCCAGAGATTTTTGGCTTAGTTAATGTAAATATGTGAGGGTTCTGAAACTAGTGTAATATATCAACTGCCGTATTTTTGAATTGCATTTTCATAATATAGAAATAAGAATACAAATCTATCGAAAAGGGAGAGTAAATTATTCCGTAAAGCCTGCAGTGAAATTAGAAACCTTATATATATAGAACTTGGTGGTCTATCGCCTTAAATTTCGCTAAATCAGCCTCCATATTTTTGGATATTGATTGGTATATACTATATATCCCCTAATCAGCGAATATATGCTTTGATGCTGCGCAGTGATGGTATATATTTGTATCAGCTTGCATTTTGAAGTATTTTCATTTCAATTCATCTTCAGCCCATTCATAACAACTGTCATTGGGATTGCTGCGAAATTGTATTGTAGTGAGTTCAACATTTATGAACTGGAGTACAAATTAAAATTTCGTTTACGTATGCTCTGGTATTCTCGTAAGATTGAAATACTGATCAGTGTCAAGCCCACAAATTAACATTTTCCAAAAAAGAAATATAAAATATGAAAGATGGTATTGCTAAAAAGTTTATTTTATGATTTTGATTCGGGCATTCAACAGTTTAACACGTTTAATAAACGTAATATGTTCACATTTCCAGTTGGGAGAGCTCTCCTCTCATTCAGACGGATTTTTTTTTATCAAAAATAGAATCCATTTAAAATTTACTTTTTTTCAACTTCTATCCACCCTCACACCAATAACTTGACAAATCACACTATTCCTTTGTCCATTTACGTTCCTTCAATTGAGTTTCAAACAATTTTACTGCACCCTCAAGATTCCCTCGAAGGCATACAACCACATAAATAAGTATGTGTATTTGAATCTGCTGAAGACGTTGAAGCGTTTTATGGCACTCGCACTTTCTAGTTTCTGTCAGCATCTTTGTTACTTTCACTGCTGCAATTCACTTTTTATTTTCCACTCTGTTTCTCCCGCCTTCGGCCATTTACACTCAATACTAGGGCTGCACAGAAGTGATTCCCAAATTGAATTTAATGCCACATTCATCACATTTTTATGACAACTGCGCAACTGACAGCAACATTATATTTTCCGCAAATCATCGTCGAGGGTGCCGCTTTGCGATTTGGGAGGTGTGCACGAGGGTGCCAAACTGTGAGAGCGGCAGCTGTGTGCCAGTACGGCTGCTGTCCCACAAGCAACCACGCAAACAGCGAGCACTGGAAGAGAATAATGTGGCAATATAGATACAGTTTTCTTTAGTCACGTTCTCAACATTTTTAAATTCATTTCGCCAAATCTGTTCTTGTAAGAGTAAATCACAAAACGGTATAGCTTCAGCCGTAACACTATATTTTTGCTTGTTAGGAGCATTTGGGCGATTTAGGCAATAAATAAAAGTTAGACTTTATATATTACACCAAAACTATTATTTTGCCATAAGGATATTGAAGGAGTGTTTTTAACATTTTGTTTTCTCTCGTGCATATTCCCTTGTCAACTAATTTTATTAAATCATATGCTAAACATAATTCTTCTCTAAATGAAATACCAAACAAAGAAGTTGCAATTCTGCTGAGCTCCTATTCTACTTCTGTAAAGCTAAGCACTATTAATGCAATTGTTGCACGCATTTACTTTCTTATGAAATTGTCGAATGAATACGATTTTCCCTTTCACTTCCCGGAACTAAGCAAAGTCCCCTTTTGTTAGCTAAACAAAACCATAAACTCGCAATCTAATAGTATAACTTATATTATTCAACAATGATAAACCAAGAATATGTATGTGGATTTGTACTAACAAAGCCTACAGGATTTGGGCCCACATTTGAGTGAGCACTAAGCTTTACTCTAACCTATAGTTGAACAGTTATTTTTTCGAAAATATTCGTATATTCAGAAGGCTGATCAGCTAAATGACGCCAAAACTGTGCATTCACCAGACACTTGAGCGAATGAAGGGCTTGTGTAGTGGTGAATTAATATTGCATTCTACATTAGGAGACACTTCATTTACTCGTATAAGACATCATACACACATGTAAAGTACATATGATTGTGCCAAATGTTTGGTATGTACTCGGGAAAACGTTAGTAGCATTAAGTTAGCGTATGAAGTCTTACAAATTAAGTGAGTAATGGCATAGTGTGTGCACTTAAGAAATGTACATTTATGTTTGTCGCTGCAGCTGTTACGGATGTAAATTTGGCTGACGTGACGTATACGCAACACAAATTGCATAACCAACTACAAACGTGCTCGCGTGCTTCACCAGCTGCCGGCAAAAGCGCTTAAGCACAAGCTTGTGTAAACGTGAGGTATCTGCATAAGCGCGAAAATGTGAGTTTCAGAGTTTCATAGAGTAAATACAATTTGCATGCAACAATCGACGTGCAATAATTCTTGGCACAATGCGCCCAAACTTAAAATGCTTCCACGATTGCATTTGCCTATACTTTATTGTTTCCATGGCACCGAGCTCATATAATGTAGATATTTACTTGTTGCTATTTTCTCCTTAAATTTGATACAAGACATCACTCTTTAACCCTAGTCTTAATAAACCCAACCTGCAAGTTTAACAAAAGTTGATTTGCTCACGATTGCAAAATATCTGGCTTCGGCCCAAAAGAGATTTACTCATATTAAAATTTATTGGAACATATTTTTCAGTTCTTTTGTTAACATCTTATTAAAAAGGGTTTTCTGACCCGTCTAGCTCCACTACTTCTCTTTTCTACTTGTACAAAAGATATACATTGTTTCATATCAGCTGCGAAATGAAACACACATTTCATATTCACTCCCTGAAATTCAAATATCAGCACTTCCCACTTTCAACTTGACAGTTCGGTTTTCCTCCTTCACAGCCTCAGCCATCGCACTCGGCGCTTTTTTACACACTTTGTGGCAATAATTGCCAATTACTGCCGCTCACTAGTTTTAACAAATCACCAAAACAAGAACAAAATGCACTGCATTCTCATTTTGTTGCATTAGTGTATTAAAACGTTGAAATGCTGCGTGAAAACAAGCTCGTTAGTGGCAAATAAAACTGTTAATTAATAGACGGAAATCACGCTAACACCAAAATGTCGCACTCATTTCCTATCGTCTTCAATTGGCGCTGACTCACAAAAAAAATCCTATTAAAAGTGGCACTTCGGCTTTTCACATTTTTTAGTTGACTTGCCGCATTCACATAACTGCATATTCCTTTAAACGTGTTGAGGAGATATTGCAAGGTCTTTCGCAGGATCCAAGTCGCGGTGTGTGTAGGTGTGTATGAGGATAAAATTACTTTCTAAAAGTTGGAAAATACAAAGGAGTGTGCACGAAAGGTCGTCGCGTGAACTCTCCGCAGTGAGACAGCGAAGTTGGTCGTCGCTGCGCTTGACAATGAGAAGTCTGCTGAGATATCCATTGCTGAACTTTTGTAGGATCTGAGCTTTGAGCTGAGCGGCAGAGGTTGAGAACTCTTTCTCATTTATTATGAGCTGCAGCATTTAATGGTACAGCCGAGGACCTTTGCAGTATATGACAGTAGCTTAAAATTATATTTTAAAAATGTCAACACAAAATCCAAGAATATTAAATCGTGTTAACCTTAGAACCGGTGGACTTGTCAACGACTTTCTGTATATAATAATTCTATATATGCGACCTGGTCTACGAAAAGGGGGCTAACGTGCGAAAACTAGTTTTCTGCGAAAAGCTGTTAAAAATAATCGTCAGTTTCTCGTTATCTCATTAATTGTTCTCCTTTTTTTTGACACCTAAGCCCCCTGTTCGTAGACCAGGTCACATATAGGGAATTAGATTCTTTAGAAAAGGTAACAACTGAAGAAATATAAAATCTGTAGAAATTGTCCCCATATTTATTATACTCTCGCAACAAAGTTGCTAAGAAGAGTATTATAGTTTTGTTCACATAACGGTTGTTTGTAAGTCCTAAAACTAAAAGAGTCAGATATAGAGTTATATATACCAAAGTGATCAGGTGTGACGAGTAGAGTTGAAATCCGGATGTCTGTCTGTCCGTCCGTCCTTCTGTCCGTCCGTCCGTGCAAGCTGTAACTTGAGTAAAAATTGAGATATCATAATGAAACTTGGTACACGTATTTCTTGGCTCTATAAGAAGGTTAAGTTCGAAAATGGGTAAAATCGGCCCACTGCCACGCCCACAAAATGGTGAAAATCGAAAACCTATAAAGTGTCATAACTAAGCCACAAATAAAGATATTAAAGTGAAATTTGGTACAAAAGATCGCATGGGCGTGGCCTCGCCCCCTACTAAGTTTTTTGTACATATCTCGGAAACTACTATAGCTATGTCAACCTCTACAGAGTCGTTCCTTCAGGCATTTCCATATACAGTTCAAAAATGGAAGAAATCGGATAATAACCACGCCCACCTCCCATACAAAGGTTTGTTGAAAATCACTAAAAGTGCGTTATCCCACTAACGAAAAACGACAGAAACACTAAATTTTACGGAACAAATGGCAGAAGGAAGCTGCACCCAGGCTTTTTTTAAAAATTGAAAATGGGCGTGGCGTCGCCCACTTATAGACCAAAAAACATATCTCAGGAACTACTAGACCGATTTCAATGAAATTCGGTATATAATATTTTGACATGTACGAAATATGGGTGAAATCGGTTCACATTCATGCCTTCTTTCAATATAACGCTTTTTTGAATTACATCTGATGCCTTTTCTGTATAATACATATATACATTAGGAACCAATGATGATAGCGGAAGAAAACTTTACACAAATACGTTATTTGAAAAATATGTAAATGAGGTATAATGAAATCTCGATTATCACTTTATCATGCGAGAATATAAAATGTTCGGTGACACTCGAACTTAGCACTTCCTTACTTGTTTTTATATTTATTTGTTCTTACTATTCTTATTAAAGTTTATGTCCCCCATAGTTTTAAGTAAACAAAACACCGTTCAGCTTTAATAAGGATAGTAAAAACACTTTTGTTTCAGAGCCTTCATTTCTGAAGCTGTTTTTAACAGTATTTTTTGCTTTTACTTTTTTCTTTTCATCTCTTTTTGCACGTATGTCTGATGAAGGAATGGTAAGGTGAATTTACTTCTACACAGATATTAAACGGAATATTAACAAAGACTTCAAACCGTTTCCATTGGTTCCATAAAATACAGTCATTAAAGCGGTCATTATTATCAGCTACAAAAATACAGCGAGAAGAAAGTGACAGCTTCGGTTGGTGTTAACGATGGTAGTTTCGGTGGCAGGTACTTTCCTCATTGGGCAACATTTAAGACCAAATAACCGCAGCGCAATTAAACTGATTATCTCCGACTTTTCAATAAAATAAGTAATTAACGTTCTAACAGCGAGTCAGAAAAGCATTAAGCTTGTAACTTCTTACTCGCGAAAGCAATCAGCAAACGTTGGTGAATGGATAAACATATTTGTCATTGGAAACCAAGAGATTATTTTTATTATTCGGTAGTTCGATAATAGTAAGTTTGTTGAGTCATTTAGGTCATTAGAGAGCCCAGTGGGGTTTTTGTAAGTATTAGGCGTTCAAATTAAGAGTTGATTCCTAATGACATAATCCTTAGATAAACATCAGAATAGCTTACTTAAAGGGTGGGCAGATATTATTTAGTGGCAATTTAAGACTCAAAAATTTTAATATATAAACTCTCGCTCGATTTCACTGATAGGCAAATAAAAAAGCATTCGGAAATTAACATTTATTCTTTCGAACGTAAACTTACTAACAACTATACAATACATAAATAGGTAGCTGACGACTCGTCTGTCCTTTTATTAATCCTGCAGATTTTTGCGGTTCTTTTTATGGCAAAATTAATCACATTTATCATAATGAATAGCCAAAACTGGCCTAAACTACTTGAATTTAATTTTCCGTAACTATCATAAGGACATCGAGTGAATTCCAGTGGCTGAGTTGTCACACACGGAATGCGGTAATGGTATATTTACCGTCACTTTTCACTCAATTTCGGGATTCAATAGACTTATATAGCCAGAGTATATTTTTACTGCCAGTCTGGGATAATTGCGCGTATCCGGGAAGTCAGTCAGCACAGGTGTTGGAATATACCACTAATGTTGAACACCTTCTTCATGATTTCACTACATTTCCGCCCCAGAATACTCGCGAGTTTGTATTTTACCTTAATCGTTTTTTTAATTTTAATCATTTCATTAAAATTTACCTCTAAAATTGAATAAAAGAGATGTATGCATTTTATTATAATATCAAAAGGTAAATTTTAAAAAATATGGTAAACGAAAAAAAATAAAAAAAAACTTTGTTAAATCTTTTTCACCAATGATAAAGATATTTTTATTTCTCTCTTAAGCATTTGAATTCACTAAAGTCTAACCAACAGGGCTTGCAACAATATATATAAGCTATATGTATTCAAACCCTCTGCTTTAAAACTTATTTTTCCTTCTTGAATAACGGAAACTACAAGCGTGGCAATTAAATGCGCTTTTGTGCTTACCGTTGCGATATCCTCTTTACTTCTCTCGCCTATACAAATACTCAAATTTCAACATCACTCAAGGGATCAAACACTCACACTAACTTGTTTTTGTAATAGTTTTTAGCGCGAAATTCCTGACAAGCGCCGGCAATAATACGGTCGCTTATGTACCCAGTTTGTTAGCGATAAATAAAGCGGTGGAAATCCAACAAGAGGAGTTTGCTGCAAATAATTATAAAAGCAAACTGAAAGCATAGACGAGATAGTAAGATGAAAAAAGTGACATAATCTACTTTGGCCACAATTTGTCCCAACCACCAGCATTTTCGTTCGTATAAAAGGCAACCGAAATCAAAATCGGGTGATCCTTCGGACTTTGTTTCATACTTTTCCATTGCACGTCATTGTCGTACAAACACGACGGCTCCAGCATTTCGATTGGTCGGTTAACCGGGCCAACTTTACAAATATTTACATTGTTCACATCTTGTTTCCTGTTCTTTTTTCGTCCGTTATATTATTTTCTTTCTCAGCACATATATCCCGTTTATGACCTGATCTCTTTCGTAACTATTGCCAACTTTCAATGTTGAAATTTTTATTACTTTACTTTTGTCTTTTTTTCAGTAGCGAGGTGAGTGTACTAGTGCTTGTAACTACGAGTATTTCATCAGCACAGATTTTTAGTTGATTATTTATTATTTCTTTTTCTTTTCCCTATCAGAAGTTAAAAACATAGTGAATGAAAAACAGTTGACTGCTCATTTCACCCATTATACTGATTTTTATGAGTAGAAGGGGAATCTCGCTGCATAATTTGAACAGCTATTGTGGCTGGTTCTCCCCAATAAATGTTTTGGATTAAGATTTCTGCTCTTTTGTGAGCCAGTTTGGTTCACTAATTTTTAACTCACCATATCACATTTTTAATTCAATTCCAATTTTTATTCAGCGATTTCTTTAATTCCGTCTTCTTCACCAAACTCTTGTCATATTACCGTCCAAATAAGTCCAAGTATTTGGACAACTTGAGCTTTTAATTGCCGAACAGTTCCAGCAAATTCTATGGACGTCTGTCAGAAGTTTCTACACACGTCTATAGAAGATTGATTTTCATGTCAGTCAAGTGCAGCATAAGTAAGTGGAACTGCAATGGATCGATAAAAATTATTTTTAAGCGTTGCCCCTGTCCCCAAAATTGTATTAACACCAAGAGCTAAATTTAACAATTCCTTACGGATTCAATGAAATACCATGGGACACACCTCGGCGTATGAGCAACACTTCTGCATTGAAGAAATTTCTATAAATTTCGCTTCTCAAGCGACCAGTTCAGCTCGGAGTAGCGTTTTGAGCACTTTACACATCATCCACAGTAAAAAAAATAAACTTTGGTCAACCGAAATCGACTTCCTTTCAATATTGCAATTTACTGAAATAGGAAAGGTGAGCTTCACTTGCAAATCACAATTGTATTTGATCATCTGTGACCACTGCAGCCTGGTGCAGTGAAAGATGTGTAATCACAATTCGGTTTCTGTTTGCACATCTTGCAAGCTTTGCGATACGAGCAATGGTGCAATCATCTGAATTCACTTTGATACCACCCAACTTACATAGCTGTCCCGACGCTACTCACATCACCGATGTTCACAACCTTTTTGCACTGACTTTTGAGTCGACGGCCATTCAATCGATTTGAGTTTGGATTTGTTGCAAATTGCAAGACGTTTCATAAGTCGTCATCAGAGGTGGCAAAGGCAAATAAAACGAAATGAAATTCTCAACAATGTGCAGTTTAACAGCGAAAAAGGCGAGAATTCTCATTTGACTATTTGGGGAGGTTGACTTACGCAAAGTGAAATGAAAACTGCATTCGAAATTGAGTATGATTGCTTAAATTTGCCAAAAACTGCGGCCACTTTGTCAAACATTGACTGGGGAAGTGGAGTAGGCATAACAGTGTGAGTTACGCAATGGTTCGATAGAACATGAATGGTGGAATTCTGGATTTTAATCGGAAGTCACCTCTGGTGGATAAAATCACATGCCATGAATTATGTAATTTCGAAATTTAACAAAGAATTTTTATTGCAATTGAATGAAGCGTGAAAATAATCCTAATGTTGGTAACATGCTCCTAATTTATGTCTGCACCTTCAGCTGAGAGTTCCAAATAATGAATTGCTTGGATAAATCAAGAGTACAGCTATATACATTACGTAAAGACAAGGTTGGCTGAATTAAGTCTGTATACTTCTATTAAAACTCGATAAAATTATACTGAGCTTAGCAGGTTTAAATGATCTAGTTATAACTCTACATATTATAAATAATGTTATCCTAGCTTCTAGCTATCGTACCTTAGCATTGTTAAAACAGACGTTGACCATATTGGATTTGAGTATCTTTATCTGCAGAAGAGTCAGTTTTTTGACCCTCTCTACATTACTGAAATTCAGTGCAACATTCTTCGTAATTTTAATAAAAAGCAATAATACAAAATAATAAAATAATAAATTAAAAAAAGAAGCATTTAAATTAATGGGAACATATTCAGTTTTTTGTGGAATATAATTAAATTAAAGTTTGAAAAAACGGTGAAAACCCACTCGAATCAAGCGAATCTCACTCTTCTAGTACCACCATAGTATTTAGCTTGCAGTTTGAATACTCGCAATACAATTCTAAGCAATACCCTCTTAAACTTACCTTCCGTCTGTATCCTCCAACTGCGATTACTGAGCAAAACTGAAGTATATCAAAAAACAATAAAATGAATGTAGGATTTAGTTAAATTATTAGTTTATTTATTGTGGAAAAGCGTGGGAAATTGAAGTGTTGATTACATTATGGCTGATGACTATTTATCCAACAATTCTTTAAACATAGGCAGACCTTTAGTGAAAGTTGTTCGCAATTACTTCGTCCGCTTATGAGTGCAGTGCGTCGAAAGCGTTAATGAAAATGTTTGATATTGTAAATAGTATTCACAGTGGATAATAATGTAAGCTGCTGCTGGCAGACGTGTGTAGAGATTGTTTTTGTATTCAGGCACTTCAGCCTATAGGGTCTCGGCCTATAGTCCAGAGCTATCGCGTTGCGTTATCTGGCGCTGCAAAATATTTTAATTAAAAATCGGTTTTTATTTATGAAATCATAAAGAAAATTAATAAGAAATGTCCATGTAAATGTGATAAATGGAAAATAAGCGGGTTTATGCTTTGCAAACATTATTAGTTGTGCTAAGGCTTATATTGCTTGTGAATGTTAAACTTAAAGGATTTTTGCTGCCGAAGTCTAAAAAAACTAGAAATCTAAAACTTATACACTCATGATTTCACATAAATTAAACTGGTAGTAAAGGACTTTTAAATTCAACATGCACAAATTGGGCAAATTAGGAGCAACAAAGAACGCTTTATGCCTTAGGAGTGTTTTAAAAGCCTCGCGAGTCGATTTAAAAACTTCGAAACAAAAGAATTCGCAAGTTGCTTCAATATGCGCCTGGGCTTTTTTAATGGCTTACGAATAGAATGGAGCACACAAAAGAGTGTCGTTGCTCATGTACATATAGTACATAAGAACGGAGTATTCTAGCCTAACGCGCACAAGCTTCTAAAAACTGCAGGGCTCAAACTATTCAGGCGGGTTGCAACACAGCCGTCAGTTTCTAATGGCGTTTACATTACTGACTATAATGCGATGAGTGGTGGCGTTAGCATATTTAGACCCACACTAAAGGCATGAAAGGAGCAGGCAACAAAAAAAGCAGCACAGAAGGAGTGGGTTTCAGAAAAAAATGCCACATTATAAATTATGCAAAAGGCTCGAGCCTTTTCCCAGTCACTTTTCATGGCCGTACTTACACCACATAATCGTCCTCTGTGGGACATTCTGAGTCAGTCCGCCATGGCTGGGCTTGAACACAAACACAAAATTTGCATGGGCAGCGATTATAGGAGTCAACAAAACCTCGGAAACGAAACTAAAAGCAGCATAATCTGCTGCTGTGATTACTTTTGCTATGCAGATGCTTTTCAAAATATACTTGTATATCCATTGCAAATTGCTTTTTTGATTGAAGCTTTCGCCATCTGCCGCAGATTGTCGGTATTAATCGCAGCTGTCTGGGAATCCAAGGCTGAGTTTTACTTGAAGAACCAGCGTGGGCATATTTTTTAACATTGGCATACTATCTAGGCAGACCATTTTAAACTATGATCTAAATAAAGCTATACTAATTGCAAAGTTTACTTTTAAAATAATTTAGAGATGAATTAATGGTGTTTCGTTTAATGTTTTAGCTTCTTACGTCAATTCTTACTTCAGTCAGCGTGAATAATAATGTGTGTCATTTCAGTCAGGTTCAAGTAGCTAAAAAAAGTAATTGGTTTTTGCATATGATACTTTCTGCTTCTAGTAAAATTAACACAAACCAAATTGACCCTTTCAACTGAGGGAACTGAAGCAACATGCATTTCATTTCTAAATTAAACAACTCTCATTCCCATGTCTATTGAGATACTTCTATTTAAAGTTACTTTTACATTCAGACATGTGCCATCAAATATATTTCTTTAATTCTTTTATTAATCTGATAATCACCTACACAAATGCACAACAAAGTTGAAGGAAATTCAAATTATTATGCAATAACTTTAGAGAGTTTTCGACAAAAGTTTTGTTCAATTGTGCGCAAGTTACACATGGACCCAAAGGCAAATTCGATGCCAGTACTTACAGAATTACAAATGTGTCTTTATTTGCATTTGCAGCCTCACCTATAATCGTGAATACAAGGCATGCACCCAACTTTCTCTCTAAAATTTACAATTTTGTAAATTTCTATGACGATTAATTATTGGCTTAAGAATAGTTGTCGAACAAATGTAAAATTGAGTTCAACAAATTGCCGTTAGCGCAAACAGAGTCACTACTGGTTATAGTAAAACATATAGTCGTTGTTAAGATAATTAAAACTTAAATTAGCAACTATACAATTTTTGAAAACAACTTTACTGCACTGGTTGAATTTCTCATTGGATAAAAAACGCTTACAGCTGACCAGTAAATCTGAAATTTAGGCACCTTGTTTCTATTTATTACATTTAAGGCGTTTTGAAACTAGTTTGTATACATATTCAGAACATTTATTCTTATTTTGCATACATGGCAAAATTTCTAACTTCACAATTTATTCTGAGCAATAAATTCTATACAAATAAAGTTGAAAAAAAGTTACAGCTGTTCAAAAATTAGTGAAAATAGTGAAGAATTTTCTAAATTTTAAAATTTGTGTATAAAAAAGGGAAGAATGCCATGCAAGCCACCAATGAAATTTGTGAAGTTTATGGAGGCGATGCTGTATCAGTTTGTCTAGCACAACAATGGTTTGGAAATTTCGATTTAATCTGATGGAATTATGTCTCTAGCGGAAAAATGGCGAAAAGTGGTCGAACGAAATGGTACATATTTGTTTATTTATTTATTAGCATAAATAAAAAAAAAATAAGTTGAAGTTTGATCTAAAATTCGAAAAGACTTTTTCGATTATCAGTGTATATGCAGTTCATTATCTGTGGATTCACATGCATAGTTAAGAAATTAATTTAGATAAGATTTCAAAAACTTTAATGTCAATGCATTTTTCAACTTTGCTTTAAGAAATTTAGCCTATATTAAGCAACCGTAAACCACAAAAATTTTATGGAACAATTTCAATTTGAAAACATTCTTGCCTCCTCACTTAGTCGCATAATTATACTTAAAGCCATTTGCAAGCCGACAGAGGCTCTCGACATGTGTGTTTAACCACGTAAGCAGCCATAATTTTGCTAATTTTACAACACGATGCCTACGGCTATAGTGTCAACATTCAAATAACATTACAAGTGCCTCAGTGTGCATGAGTGGCAAAAGCCACAACCACAAAGATGGCTTTAAGCGCGAAAGGGGGAGAAAGAGAAAACATAGGAGAAGCCTCGTAAAAGTAGTAGACTAACACATAGCTGTGCATTTGCCATTCCACGCTCTCTTGAATCTCACAAATGAATATTTATGTTAATAGTAACTGTAATTTCTTTCAGTGACATTACCCAGCAGCAAAAGCTCTAAGTTTTCTATTCCTAAAATTAAAATAAAAAATGAAAAGAAAAATTACTAGTCTTAAACTTGTTAAATATATACATACAAGTATATGCTTAAGATATTCATAAATACGTTTTACTTTTTGCCTTCTGCTGTCCATATGATTTTGTTACAAGTATCACCGAAAGTTGTCTTCAATGCCCATATTTACACAAGTTAATTAGTGGGCTATAATCATTACTAACTTATATTGCACAAACTAAAGACATTCCTTAAGACTTTTTCGAAGTAAAAGTATTTAAATTATGTTTGAAAAAGTAAAAAAAATTGTTTTAGTGACAACATAATACGAACTCATTAGTGAAATTTATTTCCTTTCAAGCCAGCGCAATTTTCTCACATCCGTGAGTGCATGCAAATATATATATAAATTGTTTTCAATGGAACGATTTCTTGTAACACAAAATCTTTCACCGCAAAACCAAGTATTTGTAACTATTCATAACTTCCTAAACAGACAATTTGACTCATAAATCAACAATTGAAGCCACGCCCCTTCCATTTCAGCCGCAGATTGTCGGCGATATGTCATGTGTGTGAGAACACACTCATAGTTACTTTCAACCTGCCCACGTTCAATCATCATCTTGCATCCTGCCGCTTGCAATTTTCCACATCGAAACAAGACACAAATCATGTCGAATGTGGCAAATGAAGCGACAACGTGGAAATATTAAGATATATAAAAAAGTGTTACAGTCTGTTTTGGGTTGTGTAGAAGCGCATGAATTAACTATGATCAATTCATAATATCAAATTACAAGCTGGAAACACAGCTGAATGCATCGCTTTCTTACACCATAGCAAAATTACTTTTGCTGACAACATCTGAAAGCTCACTAGTGCTTGTGCATATATTTTTTCAATCAAGTTTGAACTTTTTCTCATTTTGGTTTTTCCAGCATGTGACAGCGACTTTGTTCTCTCTACGAAATTTGTATAGATGAAGCATCCCGTTTGAAATATTTTGAGAACATGCACAGATTTACCGATATTTTTGATAAAAAGTTCGTAATAGGAAATGGGGTCCATATATTCGGCAACTAAAGGCTTATTAATTTTAGTCCAATTTAAAAAAATGTTTGGTCATAAGGAGAATTTAAAATTTTTTTATATAGAAATTAGGTGTGGACTACAAGTTTCGTTCACTGAAATATGGTCGAGATAATATGACACACCAAACTTGGTCGATATCGGTCTAGTAGGTCTACAGATGTAGGCTTTCACCTTAGTGAGAGCGGTGCCACGCCCATTGGTCAATTTTCACTTCATTTCGTACCTAAATTTTTGCTCGTGAACAAAATTATTATGTGCTTAATAAAACTACATATTATGTAAACAAAGTGGTCATTGACCCCATAAAATTTATGCAAAAAGGTTGTTGACTTGGCTAAATATAAAGAAAAGGTTTTGTATTACCATAAAATTTATAAGCTTAGGCGAAAATGTGTTATCATTTTAATAAAACTACTGTAATTTATTGCTTTAGTGCGAATGTCATTTTGTAGTTCATTTCGTATTTGGCTCCTGCATATGCCTCTTCTGTATTTACATATAGTAGTATTCCAAAGCGAAGCAAAGCAATTTAAATAGAAGCAATCTTTGATTTTTGCATCCACAAAGCTTTATTATCCCCTTGCAAACAAAAGACAAATTGAAAATAAACGAGTCTACACCTTAAACTCAATGCATACGCGGTGTCATATAACATTCATCTTACCCACGCAATCTAAAAGGCTTCAAACAGGGCCCATTATAGCTGCCGGTAAATTGTTATAACTATGTTTTGATACCATAGAACGAATAATAAACTTTTGACTGATTAGCACAGTAACTGTTTGCATACGGTAATCCACATCACAGGATTCCTTCCATTTGTTTGCATAAATTGTTCAAATTACTGGCAAACAATAACAAAATCAGCACTCATTAAGCTTCGTAAACGCTTTAAAACTTTCCGCCTAAATGTAGAAAAAAATCAAAAGCCCGCATTGCTTGCTCAGTACAAATGAGTGCTAATAAAATGGAAAAGGAAGCTAACAGCAGTTTCGTTGCACTTGGTTGCATGGCTATAATCTCTTTTACATAACACATATGCTACTAGCACACTGCAGATTTTGAATTATTCAGAGATGATGCAACACCAAACAGCCGCCGGCTTCTAACAGTGTTTACAGTGCTGATTATAAGCCATGAATGATGCCAACACACAACACTTTTAGACTCACACATGGGTCGGAATAGAGCTGGCTAGTATTTGGCTGTATACCAAAAGCAGTTCTTGGAAGCTTTCAAATTGAAATAATATTTTCATTTAAAATTCACATTTGAGACACATGTTTCAAGCGGTCTGGCTGCATTTCCTTTGGGCTCTTAGCACTATCATTGACTCCCGGGTCTTGCTTTGACTTGAGGAATTTATGCCTCATTTTAATTTTACCTGGGGTTCTATTTTCGTTTTTTTTTATAAAGGCAAGTAAACTTTTACTCATTGAATTTTCATCAATATTAAGATTTGAATTACATGTCAATTTAAAGTATAATAATACAATAAATTTCATTTCTTTGCAATTGTGTCTGCTTTTCTTCCTCATATGCTGGTGCTGGAAAACCGAAGGAATATATGCTATGTAAATATTTTTCGCCAGCAATAAAATATGAAAAGGCCTCGGAAGCAATGTAATTGCTGAAATATTAAATGAGCCGAATCTAAGTTAAAAATCTTCATTCAAGATACCATAATAAACTTACTCATCCCCACAGGAACACAGCTCATATATTTACTCGCCTCAACTCAACAGTAGCCAGATGACTTAACCCAAATTACGGCCGATGCTATTTTGTTCGAAGATCTCAACCAACTTGCTGTCATAATAGCAATGCTGATTTCTTTATCAAGTGACACCTGAGCATTTTAGTTTGAGGTTTTGAGATCTCAGGGTTGTCTCCAATAAGTGATGAAGCTAAAGAGAGCTGGTGTCCAAGCGAAAAGCTTGCTCGTCTGCCTGCAGAGTGATAAGAAGTTGATTGAGTTTAAAAGTTTTGGAAATCACAAGTATTTATCTAGTTGTCTATTAAAAATAGTACAGATTAAATTTAAAGAGTATATTTTAGGCAACCATATTAGTTCTAACTTATAATTTTTGTATTTATTTTATTTTGTTATTGTTTTTAAAATATATTTTTGCTGTGTTGGTCGGTGGTGGGCATGAGCGTATGAGCTACATTTGCGTACAGCCACAGGACTGTGTGTGTCTGTTGGTGTGTTGGCTAACGTTGCTCATACCATTGCTAGGTTCACTATTTAAATATTTTAGTGGCAAATATTTACATTTGTGTCTGTGTTAGTTTTTTGTTATTCTGATTCGCTGCTTTTAGTTGGAAACATTGTGTTTTGTTTACTTTCCGAAAAAAAGTAATAAAGAATGTATTTGTTGTTTTTTTTTTCACCAGATATATAAATATTTTCGCAAACTTGCGCGTTGCATAAATTCTGCAAATTACAAAATGTTCATGAAATAACGAGATGGGTTGAGACGGAACAATATCAACAACAAAACCAGGCTCGGCGATGTGCATCTAAAATAGAAACAATGTGAGTACATATGTGTGAGAATGTGTAATTGAAGCGAATGCGTTAACGTGTGGGCGACATTCTGACTGTTAGCACAATTTCTAGGGATGTCGATTTGTATCTGATTTTAGCATATAAATATTTAAATGTTATTTGAGTCCTAGAAAAATATAAATCATAAATTGTGGCATTTTTGGGATCTTCAAAATCGCTGGAAGCTTGCATGCATTAGAAGCGGGACTAGTGCAAGATCAGTTGGTTAAGTTTGGTTGAAATAATCTTAGTTATTGGCAAATCATATTATGCCGGGCTCTTGTGTATAATCTCTCTGCAATTTGCATAAATTCGGTTCATTCATATGTTGTATTTTGAAGTAGAAAAGGGAGAAAAATTAAGATTTATAAAAATTTTATTTTATTTTCAGCTCCTGTATTCACTCAGTAATTCTATTTCCAACATACTAAACTATACATTCATAGAAGTTTTACTACGTTGCTCTATGTACTTGCCTCTCTATTTGTTGCTTTTGCTTTTCTTTGGGTCAAGGTTACTGCGTCCACGCAGTGCAAATGTGAGGATTTGTGTGGAATATTATTGGGGTTATGCTGCTGAGTTATTTCAAAGCTCGTCCATTGCCACCTAAATTTCGAAACATTTTGCCATTTTACCACTTCGCCATACCACCAGCGTTTGTTATGCTCTAGACGTTTTATTGCTGTAAGCGCTGTACCGTTGACATTGATCAGAAGTAATGGAATTTTATGGCGTTCTCATTTTATGGTTTCGACGTCTCTGCTTTTCAAAGCGTTCTTCCTCTTTCAGCACTATTCTCTTTGCTCTTATTTTGGATTTAATGTTACATATATCATAATTTAGTGACAACCATCCTTATCGTCTCTTCATATTTCGATGCTCCACTATTTCGTGGAATTTTCACGTCACGTAAAGTGCAACAGCATAGCTGCAAATTATTTTCAAATAAATTATATTTTTCTTCAAAATTAATACCTATCCAGCTGCAATGGCTGTGACCTGTTTAGTAATATTCGTGCTGCCTTTGAGCAAAAGAGAAATTGATATGTGACACTTTTAATTTGAAAACACATGTTTGCAGCGTTTGTGAAATACACGCCGAATCGCGAAGTTCACATCTCTAAATTTTGCTTTCTTTGCATGAACCGCTTATGGTCGCTGTGAACTTCCTCATTTGCAATGTAATTCTTCATTTGATTCTTTCTGAGGCAAAATAAAATTGGCTTCGATTGCAATAACTTCAGCTTTACGCAATTACTTCTGTGTGCTTATAAGCTTCTAAGGCAGTTTGCTTTGTAAAGTAAATGTTTCTCGCTGAATTGATAACCCCTGATTGCATCTTGAAATTTCCAATAAATCGCACGAAAAGGTGCATTGCTGCCGTCCAAACAAGCCGCGGTGAACTGTGTTGCCATTGAGAGGAAAAGCTGTAAATGTTCTGAAAGTTTTTGGCCTTTATTTCAATTTGTTTTGTTAATTGCTTAACTGTTTGACTTGAATTTTCGATGAGACAGGGACAGGACAGTTAAAGTAACTCCCTCGCAATAGCTACATACTATATGTCTTCAATTAAAATAATAATTTGCAAAGGCATCCAGCATTAAAGCGAAAAATTAATGCAGCGCTTCGAATGCAAAAAGTTTAACCTAACCATTGGCAGTTAAATACATATATATATTTATTATTTCATAGTTACTATATAGGTATACGGTTTTCGCTGCCCAAGATATTGTAAAATAATTTAAATGAGATTTTGTTTAGAAGTTTGTTCTTTGAATGCGTGAGAGCATAGTTCGTACAGAAAATTTCGACACTTTGACAGCTGCGCCGTTCCAGGTGATGTTTATTCAGGTAATTCGCTCACAACGTACCGTCAAGAATGTCCGTTTATTAGAAATTATTATTAAATATTTACAAAGATGTTTTATTTTACGATGTTAACAAACGAATACAGATTAATTTTCAAATTATTTTCCGACCGAAACATAAAATATTCAAAAGACAATTAATTTATTTCCCAGCGCCTGCTAGCACTACTCCATTTGCTTGCTTGTTAACGAATGCCTTTCACTTGTTAAAACTGTCTGTGACAGTACCTTCAATCATTGATTTCAGTCCGCCGCGGTTTCTGCTTTCCTGCTGGACGGGGCTGCCCGTGGCTGAAATAAAATATTCAACGCATTCATAGTTATGTGATGAAAAAAATACCTTATGAATTATAACGGACTACTTGGTTCCTTAAGCGTTATTTCGCTGTGTCTCCCGTTGATCGAGAACAAAATCTTCTCAACAGAGCTTCTAATTAATTTCTTAATTGATTTTATGCACTAGACTTTTTCAAAAAATTTTGAACGAAACGACTAGTGTAATGAGTTACTCAGTGTGTGAAATTTTGTTGTTTCTTAAATCCAAAAAATGGGAATATAGTAATTCTCAACATACATGCTACATTAAACGCCAAACCTACATAAATATTGAGATTTCGTGCTTTGTAGTACATATAAACTGAACGCCCAGTGAGACTGGACCGCCCATAGTTTCATTTTCTACCACAAAAAGTTTTCACGTGAAATATAACATTGAAATCATTTGCGCTGGAAAGAATACTAATGCCAAAATAAAAATTAACAAATGTGGCATGAAGCCGCGCAAGAGGCAACCGCAACATATCGAAATTTCAACTTGAGCAACTTTGACTAACCACCCATTTGCAGCCAATAGCAAAATCAAATATTTATGCCAAGTTTACGCACTCCGGTATTGGAGGCTTCGCGTGTTGCATCATCACGAAGCGGCGCCAAGGCGTCTATCCAACCAAAGGAGAGCTTACTAAAGTTGCATTCACGAATTAATAAACTTCCAGCCAATACTTGCAACTACGAACAATTTTTTTAGCGTGTGAACTGAAGTGTCAGCAAGTATACTGTAGCCGAAGTGCATAAATAAATGCCCGTATGACTCTTTGTAAGTAAGCATCATCACTTACTTAAAACAACTCTTAGCAGTCGCAAAACAACCAAATGTTAGCTTACATTGAAATTGGGGTGTACTTGAAATGCGGGGTGATCTTCGAAAGCACTTCATTCCGTTATTTTTGTTAAGGAATGTCAAATAGTTCAGCCATTGCTTTCGTTTGCGCTTAAAAACTTTTAAGCGAGTTACTGTAGTCAAAAACTTATTTGCGCTGTCTCACACTCTCAAATAAGGAAAAATAGGCGAAGGCGGCGGTTTGTACGTTTGTCTTTTCTAAACGCCAAAGACTTATTTTAAAGAAACAATATTTACTTATTATTGTTGGTAATCAGGACATTAGAAGGACATTGAGAAGATAAACTTATCGCAATTTGTTGAAACTGATTTTTAGGGTAAATTGCGGTACGTTGCAAGGAAGGTATGTTACTTGTTCAATAATATACGATTAAAGCTGATATAGATAAGCTAACTCAATAGTATATATTGTATAATTACGATTAAATCTCTCGTTTTCACTTTGTACTTTCTCCTTCAAATAGGCATGAAACCAGAAAATCAAATCATATGCCATCTGTTCACGACACAATTATAACGGCGATTGCAATAGCAACCATTGTTACTGGAAAAAAAGCGGAAACAACTTTAATTATAACAATAATTTTAGCTTTTCTGAGTAAATTGACGACTGCCAAGATCAAATTAAAAAGCCGTTAAATTAATTCCACCAAATTGCATAGCTGAAATTATTCGCGATGAGTAAAACCCGCTGGTGAATAAATTTTTGGATATTGATAGTGCTTTGTTTTCTTTTGTCAAACTCACTACTGGAACTCTGTCGAAAACCTTCCACTTGAAGTTTAATTGTTTTACTCTCCTTAAATACAGAAGATCAAACTGATTTGGTGGTAATTAAAAAAATTAGTTACTGTTACAACATATTCTTCTAAATTGAGCTGAAATGAACTTTCCACCACTCATTTTCGACTGAGAACGACGTGATGTCAGCCCATTGAATATAACCTAAACAATAACGTGGAATTAATCCAGAGGAAGATATGAGGACCTCCAGAAAAAGCACGAATATCAATATTTTAAAACAATTATAGATCTTACACTAAATATTCTCGAAAAATCAAAGTAAGAGGATTAATATTTGTCCTTAAGACAATCAGAGATTGGAAAAGCGAGCCATGAGCATGAAATTATTCAAGTTTTCTCGTCTCGGGTTGTGAGTAATAGTGAAAGGGAACCAATATGGAATGAAATAAATAAAAACATAACGCATAAAAACAGCAATGTAAAAAGTCGATAAAAGAAACCATCGAGACATACAACAGTCATAAGAAAGCCGAAAATAGTTTCCTAAATTCAAAACTCTCTGTAGTTAGAATTATGGAATAAGAATATACACATGCATAAAAATGGCCAGAAACTATCACAAATTAATGTTCTGGCGACAAATTTTTCACCAGCCTTAATCCAGAGCAATTCATGATTTCGGCGCTCTGTTTTGAGCTCATTTATTTAACCTTTCAGCAAAGTGTTTTGATGGCCAAAAGCAAAGAAATAAGTTGAGCACACAAAATAATTCATATTGTAGAGCTAGCAGCATAAGAAAGCAGTAAACAGAAAGCGAAAAATCGATTTTTTATATTCTTTATTGTTTCTCTTAAATAATTATTGAAAGATATGATATTTATTACTCTTCTTATTTCATTCACCGTTCATGTTCAATTTGTGTTTACGGATATTTGCTGTCTGTTCGCATGTTTTCCCACAATAGCTTTGACATTATTCACTGGGCAGACGATTTCTTCTTCTCGTTCTGCAAAAAGAAAGAGCAGGAATAAAATATCGGTTAGTTGTGAAGAAGTAAGGGGAATTTTCTGAATGCACTTAATATTTCTTATGTAGATAGCAGACAGATGATTATCTACTATCTATAACTGCAGGGGGAGAACCGTTTTCATAATACAATAATTTCCTTTAGGATTTCTGTGACTTTACTTCAAACTATTTTCTATCCCGCTAGTAAGCACGTAAAACAAATGAAGTTGGCTTATAAGTACGAGCATATACAAGTTTTTTTGAAATAATTAAGAAGGTGTTTTATGCGTAATTAAATTTTTTCAGGCAGAAATCCATTTTGATAATGTCTACTAAATATTTGATATTATTAATTTGTTTTCAATATTTTTGGTTTATTATTTAATTACAAAATGATATCTTTTATATTTATTTTGTTTGAAGTAGTGGGGAAGCGTCTTCCAGTTGTTGTGTGATCCGAAAGGTTACAAAAACATAGACGGCCTATGTGAATGTGATTAAGAAGGAAATTAGGAAGCCTACCTATTACATGTATCCATAAACGAGATGAACACTATCATAGCCAAGTATATGCAAAGCATTAGGAAAATATCCCAAATGAAAAAGAGCGCAGGTCTCAAGAAAACGAAGAGTTCGAGAAATATTTCATCCGGGTATGGCTACTTAATTTTGGGCAAAAGTTTAAATCTCCAAACCCCAAACACTCGAGCTGTCTTGAAGTACTGACGAATTCTTATTTAAAGTTCAATTTGGCGAAAAATTCTTACCCAAAAAGGTAACAGAAATATTGAGTCCATCTCTGGATATTAAGAATAAGTTGAAGTTATGCGAAAATGTGTTTTTTTTGTTGTTTTTTTTTTTTTTTGATTTTGACACCTCGAGTTTGTTTTGTATCGCATTTCAACACAGTTGTTGTTTAATTTAAAAGAATTAGTTGTGGCATACAACATTAATTTCCTAAGCTGGTGAGTGTACCCTTCCATCCCTTGAGCTTCTTTGTTATTTTTGTAGTTGTAAAATGAATGAATGACACGTTTTTCAACACTTTTTTATTTGTGCTTCACCGTCGACTTGCTCATTACTTTTGCCATACAACTCGGCTCATTAGGGACGTTCCGCTCTATATATCAAGCCGAGAAATGCTAACAAAACAATGAGCAGAAAGACTACCAAAAGAAAGAGGTATGAAAATTTTAATTTATTTTCAGCGTCAGCCACCTCAATTCAAAATGAGATTTTTATTTAGCACTGAAATAACTGCTGGCAAAACTCCATGCTTGAAATACAAAGCACAAAAGCTCCGCGCCAACTTTCAAGCAATTTATTAGCGAAAGGGAGAGAAAATTCCAAAAAAACAACAAAAATGCATCCCTTTTAGATGCTTTTCTTATTCGCGGTTCCACGGTAATTCCGGGATTCCCTGGTAATGCCACTTAATTTTTGTTTTTTTGGTTAGGGGACATGCTTATTTTCGGCCATGCTCCTTAGTTGACCTTTTGACTTAACTTGCATGACTTGCAACATCAGCATCAACAACAATAACACATATGGTGACTCTGATAGTGGCTTTAGACGGAGCACCAGGCCGTTTTTTATGCTTTCAGAAGCAGATTTTTTTGTTATTTTTTATCAGCTAAACATTCAAGGGTGAATAAGTCAGTGTACTCTCATTATTGAAAAATTGGACGTATTTAAATACAGATTGGTTGGAAAATGCAGAGTGTGACTTTGGCTTAGGCATTATTTGCACTAAAGCCCTTGAAGCGCAAACATATAAAACTATGCTAAACGAAAACCCTTTTGTGCAGTCATTTAGCATTAATTCCCACTTTTCTGGTCAGTTGCTCTCATGTGTTTTTTTTGCCGCTAAGCTAACGAATCAGGATAATATGGTATAAGGCACAGTTGAATACTGAATCCAATAAACTCTTATTTTAATAAAATATGTCTGAGTTTGACACAAAAACCGAAACCGCTAATGTTGTTGTATTGTAAGTCTCTCTGAGTGATTCGTTTAGCTACGTTAAGAACGTAAAATGTCATTATTACTATCGATCGTCATCAGAAAACACAGGCTCATTTTTCACACTCTCCTTTGCTTCTACCATTTCTAAGCACCAAGAAGCTCATATGACCTTTGTTGGAGAAATCCACAATCTATTCAAATTCCACGTCGTTGCCGAAACATTCCTCAACAATTTGTCTTCACAGAGTCAACAGTCTTCGCTTTATCACATTATGTTCCACACAAATTACTATAATACACTTCTTTGTATTTCAATTAGTAAATAAACAAAAAACAAGTGAACTTGTCACGTTCTTCAAAGATTCAGAAGTCTTTCTTATGCGATGTAACAAATGTGAGCTGAAGCGGGTTCTGAAAAGGACACAAAATACTAAATACACCAAGACTTAGTCAGTGCTGAGCTCTTTGGTTTATTTAAATCTTGGCCATTACCAATGTGCTTAATATGTTTGTACAATAAAACACATGATAATTAAATTCGCATTATAAGGCTTTTACATAACACGAAAGCATGATTATATGTTCGGATGATGCCTACAGGAAACAAATGTATATATTTTTAGACTAATTGAGGGCTAAATAATTCCTTTTTTGCGCTATACCCGCGAGATTGCCTTTGTTTGTTCGTGTACTGATTTTAGTACAGCATACCTCAGGGCGTATTAAAATGTAATTTGACATTAGACTCTCATTAATAAATGGGGGCGTGTGATATGGGTAACACCTATTTACTTCCAAAAAAGAAGAATGAAAGACAAACAGAACTCACCACATCGATGATTTTCATTAGCGCCAGCCCAAAGTTCATCTGCAGTGGATCGGATTCTCTTACGACGGGTCGTTCCAGACTATTGTAGTTGTCTAGCAGGGTATGGCGTAGGTGTTTTTCATTCGGGCCAGCTGTGCAAACTGCAAATAGTGGAAGAAAAATAGAATGAAAATCAAATTAAATGTTAGAAATATGTACGAAAAAAGGTAAAATAAAATCAGTTCCATGTATTTGGTATGGAAAAAGGTTGAAACCAGCAAAAACACAAAATAACTTCAATGTAAAAATGTAAAAAGTTGTACTCCGTTTTACGGAAGTGATTGTTTGGTTTTGGTTTTGTTAAGTGTCTGATTTGAGTGCCGCCCGCATTTATCAATTGTGGTGCGTCATACCGAGGGGGAGAAGTTAAGCGCGTGCGGTTCCCTTCCACAACAGAGTAAAATAAATCGGAAGCGCCACTTTAACCTCTCGGTCGCCAAAATGGCGTATACGTCATTTAGGTAATTTAAAACGGGAAACCATCAGAAGAAGTGGTTGAGACAAATGGAAGGCTGAGAAGGAAAGGGAAAAATTACGGCAAAACGAAAGGTGGAATCATCAAATGTGATGAGCTATTCGCAGTGCGATGGGCGACCTCTCGATTATTCCTGAGGGCGTTACACTGAGCCAAGAAGCAGTGTGAATGTGGAGAGATTAGGGGCTGTGTTGACATAACGCACATTTCTTGTGATTTAACTTTCGTTATTGAGGTGTCTTATTTGCTTCAGTCGGTGTTTTTGCGGCGGCATTCTTCTGTCAGCAATTTTTTGCAATCTTACCGTCGACCTGTCGAATTATGTGGGCGAAGTCGGAAAGGAAAGTGTTACAATACTCTTTTAGCAAAAGAGTTTAGGTATCTAAAATGATGATGTAATGTAAATTTATCTGAAACAATTGGCATCATTTATTACACTGTTAGACCCACATATCACCTGTTGGGAAATATCTCAGTCCAAGATATTAGGGTATATATCTATGAAAATTCATACTAGAACCTATTTCTTCCATTAACCATTTAAGCTAAGCAGCCATTTGGTGATCTGGACATTGCTTTGCATTAAACTGCTGCCCTTTGGTTTTAAGACCAAACCAAACTAATTCTAAGCTGAACATAAGTTGCAGCAATACACATACATTCATGAATGCCTTGCAGACACAGGAGATATAATAGAGGCGGCAATTTAAAAAAGAAAGCAAAAAAACTGGAGCGAAGAGTTTCAAAAATAAGACTGGAGCGAATGCACCACATCCTGTGTGGTCGTATGTCTTTTCGAAAAATTTGCAACACACAGCTAATTTGATCAGAGATGCGTTTACTTTAGTGGCAATAAATGCATGACAAATAAATTTGCCTTCCACACAACCACCCACATAAATAACTACTATAAATACTCTCTCAACTTTAGTCTGTGGCACTTTCTTGATTTTTCTGTTCTGGGCGGACCTCAGTGACTGTCATTAGTCTCTGAAGCTTTGCTCGTAGTGACTTTAATTTTAGATATCTATCTTAATTGCTTGGCGTTTCGGATGAGAATTGTGGCGAAATACAACCACGAAAGACCAATAGGCGAGGTATATCGTACAAATATCAGAACCGTGTACAAAGGGGCCAACTTAGACGAGCATTTGTGATTCTCGCGATTTCTGATGCAATACTTTTTAATGTTTTTAATGAATACAAATCGAAAAATTAGATGCCACGGTGCTGTTTGCTTCCGCAGTTTTTTCAGGTAATTTGTTTCGCCGTTTTTCTAAGCGCGGAGTTAGTTGAGATGCACAGATGGATTGAGAATGTACTTTTCGTAAACGATGTGATTAATAGCCAGTGTGAAGCCGGTGAGCGTGAATGTTAATAGCTGTAGTAATGTTAATAAATACAAAAAAAATTGTGCTTTCGTCCTTGTATAATGGTCACGGGACATTTTTCTGGGTTATCAAAGAAGAAAGGGAAAGGTGTAAGTTCTGATAAGGACAGTATAAACTTGACAAAAAAGAATGCAATGTACTGATGGAAAGTTAAGTCTAGCATGCAGAGTGGATACATCGCAAGTAATTTAATTTATTCAAAACTTGTGCAAAACCAGTGAAAAGTTCAACATTGCTAAATGACTCAAGGCTGGGTATAATAAGGCGTTGGCATCAAAGAAGCTGAAAATTGCAGTAACGAAACTACGCATCTCTGGCACTTATTCTTAAGTAAGAAATAAAAAGTTGAGAATAATTGCAAATTGTATAAAAAACCTTTGTGGTAAGTAAAATATAGATTCATTGGCTACACTTTACCAGTTGTTAACCACTCTACTCTGATATATTGTGTATTTTTGTAACAGTGCAACACATTTAGCTTTTTTTTTCCTAATAGAGACTACACAGAACTTTTACATTTTCAAATGCGATTGCCACAAGATTTACATTTAAAACGCACTGAAAGCTTTAAAGAGGAAAAAATAGTAGACACGTTTCCTGCCATGAGGCATCTTCATTGTTTAACAACTTCAGTAAACAACTTCCCACGCCTCTGTGGGAGCAAGAGAAGTGCTCTTTAAAATTAAGAAATTCCCGCTTTGAACTTTCAAAAAGAATTATTTGCCTTACAATTTCATTGCTCAAGAAATGAATTGAGTCTGTGCCCTGACGAGGAAAGTGCGTTAAAATAATAAACGAATTAAGAGATTAACAAAGCTTTGCAGATCTACGCTCTAATGAAAAATTCCAAAAATTAAATGAAGACATTCGGGCAAAGGGAAATAATTAAAAAGTCACATAAAAATAGCTGCTAGCAATTATAAAATGAGCTGTATTTATTGTTTTTGTATCTAAGGATAAAGCGTAGGAAAGGAAGTTTGAAAGTTTTAAAATGAAATTAGCATAAAACTGAGTTTGCCTTGAGGCAAAAGCTAGTACAACAGCCTTGTAAGTTTTGCTTTGCAACTTACTTTGAAATCGGGCTTTCACAAAATAATTTAAATTGTAAATTAAGAAGACTTTACTTTAAAGGTAATTTACATTAGATTATTACTGCCAGTAAAAGAATACTTTGAAACCGGTTTCACCGATCAGTACCAACTTATGCTGAGAAACCCGCATTCTAAAACGGTCTAAGTGCTAGGCCATGTTCCTCTTGTATTGGCCATGTTCTTGTCCTTATTGTTCTTCTTAACGACAAGTAGTCTTCCTTCATATCTTCAGGCACACATCTGCCCATTCCTCATGTATTACATACACTAACAGGCATGTACTTGTCAGCATAAATGTATATGTCCTCACTTCCAAATATACGATATATTTCGTTGACCTAAATCTCCTCGGCCGACTTGTCGCCAGGCGTCATCAGCTTGGGTAATTCATGCATTCTGCGAAGCTTAAGTGGGTTTGCTTGTTGTTCGGGAAGATACAAAGGATGTACCTTCGTTCTGTGATATCTTCCTTGCCAACTAACAGAAAAGGATAAAAAGCTTTATTCGTGTCAGTTGGTGCAATTTGTTTTTTTTTGTCATTCATATTATTTGTGCACGTTTGGTTTGTACAATCCTTCCAGGCGGTCTGCGCCTCTTCATATTGGTGTCTGCTTCCGGTTTCGGCATTACGTTTAGTTTCAAGAAAAAGGAGCTGCATTGGCTTTGTTGTCGTGTTGTACCTGCTTATTGTTATTGCTGTTGTGTCTTTTGTATTTTACTTTTATTGCTATACTCCGCATTTGTTCTTGCCACGAATTCATTTAGTTTTAGGTCATTTGTGATATTTTTCTTTTTACATAATATTATTATGTACAATTTTGTATTTAGCTCGGTTTCTGTTTTAAATTTTTTTATTCTTTTTGTGACATTGGGCTTTTGAGGTTATTCGATTCGCTTCGAAATACATTCCGCAGCTCGACTCCTTTTTTCTACTTACTACCTTCCAATGTTAAATCTCTACCTGAAGTCCTCCTAGATATACATACATACATATATCGATAATTATGAAAAATATAAATGCAGAAATACCAAAAATTTTTGTAACAACGCTATGTAGGCGTTCTGATGTTCAGTTGTATTTACATTTTATGATATATGTAATATTATGTATTATATTTGTATTTACCTACGAGCCATTTGTCACAGCTTTCTTCTATAACAAATTGTGTATCATTTATTTAGATTTCTTTTTTAAGTGGTGCTAAAAATTTAGAAACTGTAGGGGTGGCATATGAGGAACATAAGTACAAATAACCGTCTGTGAAAATGAAATTTCTTGCTATTACAATACAGTTGACAATTAATATATCACACTTTCGAAAGCTATTCGGTAAAAATAGACAATTACAATTAGTTTCTCATTTTTCTGGCGGTTTTTATTCCCCACCATTTCATCGGTGCTGTAACTGCAGCACCATCAATCTGCATTTTTCCATTGACCCTATAATTGACAGCCAGTGGAGCAAATCTAACAATCACTGTGGAACAGACGGCTACAAAAGTTATTACAAAATAGAATGAATTAAAATTTTCAACAAATGCCCAACGTAACTGCAGACATGGCAATTCCGGGAAAATACCTTGAAAGTGAACCAAGCAGTTAAATTTACCGTTTTTGGAAAAAGCGTACCATATTAATGAAACTCCAAGTCAAAATGATGGTCGACTGACATAAACAGCTTCTGCGAGCACACTGGTTGGCAGACCGCGCTAATTTTTGGCATCATAATTAAGGACAGTTGTACCAAACTAGCAAAAAAATTTACCTGTCTTCCACATAAGCGGGATTTTTAAATGAAGAACTCCCGATACTTTCTTGACAGGGTGACTATACATAATGGAGCTGCAATGTTATTCAATAGTAAATTTTCGTATGGAGACTGACCAGCGTTTGTTGAACTTCAAAAGTGCTGAGTTCAGAAAGTGGCGTGAGTCAATTAATTTTGTACACAAGTATGTGAATGCATGTTATTATATTTGTAATTAGAAGATTTTTATAGATTCACATCAACTATTGTAATCAATAAGGACATCAGCAAGATCTTTATCTTTAAATCTATCCAAACGATCCAAAAGCTAACATTCTAATTAATAATTATTTTTAATTTGTATGTAAACAGAACTTTCAAATTTATATATATATGTGTGTACTTCATTCAACTATCTCAAAACTTTCAAAGGAGGACGTTATTACCTAAACCGCAAAAACGCAGAATAAAGAGCTTTAGGTTGAGACTAACACCATAAGCAAAGGGATGACGCTTAGCTTGTAACCGAAATTGTAGACAACCGCAAAGTTAATTTAGCAGAGGTTTCTTCATGTTATCCATTGTTCTTACATAGGGACAAAACTGTTCTTGTCTACTAGCGATTCCAACAGAGCAAGGCATTGCTTACTGCGGCTGTTCATGCTTGTTCTTGGTATTCGGTGTGTAATTACGGTTATTGTTGTTCCTACTTAGCTTGCTATTCAGCCCAACCGGTGTCTTTGTGCCGGCACATTTAAGCAATAGAAGTTTGTGAAACGGCGGTATTGAAGATGGCTTTTGAAGACGTAGTAGAGAAGCCTCTCGGCTGCACCGACTTACCGAGAAAACCAACCTAAATTAAGGTAAGTTAAACTCATTCCTGCACCAAAATTAGCTTATATCAATGAGAACGTGTTATATTAAGAGATTTTAGCCTGCCCCTAAATGTATACTATACAAGCAAAAAATAAGTATTCTTAGGTTGAGTGTAGTGTAATGAACCATTATTTTGTATTTTTATAATATGGAGGAGTTAAGCTTTTGGAACATGGGTAAATTTCGCTTGCACAAATACTGTATAAATTCATATTGAAAGTCGCAGTTTCGTTATTAAACCTATTATAAATAATGACTTTAAGTTTTTAATATGACTTAGGAAGATTAATTATGTTGGCAAAAAATATAACTAAGGGATAGGATAAGGAAAGGATTAGTAAAAATGTAGAGAAGAAATTTTAACGAAAATTTAACTTCTATATCAAAGAAAAGTTGTAATAACTTAAGAGTTCCAAATTGGCTAAAAATTTCTTTAAAAAGTGTTTTTAGGAGGAAACGAAATGTGCGAGAGGAAACTCGATCTCGTGTATTGTAAAAAGTAGTATAGCTTAAATTATGATTGCTGTTTTAAAGGCCATACAGATGAGTAATAGAACAAATTTACAAATAATTTGAAGTGTTTAAAGCAACTTCCTTATAGTAATAATAACCGCAGTGGCCATTTATAAGCCACCGCATAACTCTCCGCCTTTGCAACTAAAAATTTCACCATTCACCACACCACCTCACTGCCTTACTCACGCATTGCCATCAGCGTGCTAAATTTCAAAAGTTGCTGCTTCTACAGCCTTTTACTGCTTATTCAAACTAACGAAGAAGGCCTATATTTCCATTTCCATGTGACTCGGCTTACACGTGCCACCTTTTTACATATCCCTATCAGTTCACCGCTCTAAAATAAATCACCCGATTCAAATAGACAGCAATTGCGTTTGCGATTGTGCAGGAACCATTAATACGCTTGGGAAATATGTGGTGGGTAAGTACAGCTGTGTACTTTTGATGTACTTTTGATATTCATACGTATTAAGTGGACGCACCTGCAACTATCAAGGCTCAAGTGGCGATGGCGTATTTGTGCCTGAGGGAATGGTATATGTAGAATGTAATTCTCAAATGTACAATGATTGGGATTTTTGATTATTGAATGCATTCTAGGAGCAAATAATAGAGATAAGTAGTGAATACTTGTATTTAAATAAAATACACTTTGTCAGAAGAAACCGCTTACAACCACGCTATATACGACCACTACACTCAGAATTTCACAACATAAGATAGCGCCACACACAATGATAGCTCACTTCATCAAATTTTGAAAAAATATTATGCAATCGCTTTCACACCTACAAGTATATCGATATTTACAACAGCGATCTTACGCGCTATACTTTCTATTTGAGAAAATTTCCTGTTCCTGATTTCACTCGACACGGCTAAGAATATGTAAATTCTGAATTTTTCTTGTGAAAAACTGTACAAATTACGAAAACAAACTAAAATTTACCAACATATAATGACGCATTTTAATTTTAAACTCTCGTGCAATTAATTTGGATAATTTGGATTGGTATTCAAAGATTTAAACTTTTCTTTTAGCTTTATCATTCACTAAGTTTTAACAAATCATTATCGTTTTATAAGATACTTTGAAGAAATAAAAGGAATTAGACTTTGATTGATGTCTTAAAGTCCTTAGATATACAAAAACAAAGTTATATACATATACTATTAAGGACAGCATATGCTCTGAAAGTGTCAGCTGTATGAGAACCAAGTTCAAATATCTTCCTCACATGAGATGTTTAAGTCGTGATGTGGCATGTATGACAATTTGTCCTCTACTTACGGCCCCTTGCTAATTGGCGGATTGTTGTTACTAATACGAAATTGTTGCCCCTGGCTCGAATGTTTAAGTGACAAAATTGCCAATTAGTCGACTGCCAAGGGTGGTGTCAGATTTTAGTTATCACTAAATAAAGTTATTAGCAACACCAACAACATTAAAAAAGTGTAACTTCCGGAAACACTAAAAACTATGAAAACCACGACAAACGAAAACAGTGCCAATCCAAAAAATTCAATAAGAGCTGTCTTTACATTTCTTTAAGAAGGCGAAGCATTAACGCAAGCAACAATGAAGTGTGGCATTAGTGCCAAACATCTACAAGCATCGGCGACAGCTGGCAGGCAAAAAGGTTGACTAGGCAAGATGCGCTCACTGCGATGTTTTTGGCTATAAGGGGGAATGAAAAACATATTCAAGAAATGCAGACCGAATGCTTGAGGCAACGTGCTACAAATGAACAGACTAAAGTTGAAAAGACAGAGTTAGTTTGCTGGTGGTGGTACGGATTTCAATTCATTCTTATATATTTTACTTTATTATATTTTAAGTGGAAATTCTATTTAATTTTCTAAAGTATTCACTCTGTCATTTGAAGCCCCTTCAAAAGTTGCATGTATAGTTTGCTTCAGTGCAAATATAGTTTTTCACCAGTTTTATTTGAAGTACTGCTTTCAATATTATCTTAATCAAAGTCTTGCGTGCTGGTGAAACTATGTTACTCATACGCCGTGGGTTACACAATATGTACACCTACATACATATATGCCTAACAAGTGTGCACAAACGCTTGCGGTGTTGACTTTTGGTTGAACTTACTTCTCTGTAAGATTTGAAAATGACAATGCAAGTTGTGTAGTCTTTTGGGGAGAGGACAATGCAACTGAATATATTTTTTTAGGAAGCACAAATAGAAATGTTTATTTCGCAAGAACGTGACGTGTTTTCTATAAAATTTTATTTAAACTTTTATTTCGTAAACAGAAAGCTTGAAGTACATATTATAACGAAATTTAGAGTAAGAAAGCTTAGAAAGGGAAGCAATTACAATAAGATTTAAAATCACATTAAAGGCAAAGCGAAATTTCTGCAAAATGGTTGAATATTCTAATAAACCGATTAAGAAAATCAAAGAGTGATTTTAAAGCTGTAAATTGATACATGGACTTTTACTAATACACATATATTTCTTTGCAAGCAGTGATAAAGCTGATACAAACAAACCAAAACAAAGCCACAAAGATTTTCTAAAGAAAACAACTCAAAAGAAAGACGACAAGCGCTGAATGAGGCAAGACAAGAGGCAACTCTTAAAATCACAAGTGGTTAAGTGGCCTAAGAGGTTCACTTCCCCTAGACAGTGGGGATATATGTACTTGAATATATGTTTGTCTGAAGGAGGGAGATGCGTACACTTATTAGGGGGAATGGAAAGTTTGTGAGTTTGTGGTAGCGGCATAGTTGGTTACCCAAGCGGAATAATAACAACTCTCATACAGAGAAGTGTAGTTAACTCATGTTGCTGTGTTCGTTGTGTTGTTGTCGTCGCGTTAACAAATGCGGAAGTGCAGTAACGCATGTAATCATGACTTTTACAAAAAAAACACGCACTTGAAACAGGTTAGAAATTAACAAAACATATAGATGTATTTGAAGGGATTTTTAATACTAAGATTATCCTAAAAATATAACCGCTTTAGTGTCGTAGAAACTTTTTAGAAAAAAATATAGTCAAAATATCTAAGGTTGTTTTTTATCAATTACCAAAAGACATTCGAAAATGGGGTTCTTGACAATAATACTCCCTTAAGTTTACGAATGAGAACTTCTGGTTTTCTAGCATAATTATAAAACACGAAATTGAGTAGAACTTAAGCTGCACTTTTATGTTGGTGTAATATTTTTATTTCTTAATAAAATTTTATTAAACCCGATATACCCGCTTATAGCTGACACTTAGTTAAATGAACATCTTTAAGTATGTGTTCTCTTTGTATTTTTTGGGCACACAGACTATTCCATTACTTTTTGACACGAAAGGGCGTCAGATCACCTTTCCCTCGTGGCAATCAGCGTTGCCACAGTTTAACTTAATTGTCTGTCTGCTTCACCACATAAGTGTTCGTGTTCTGGGATAAGAAAGCTGCAAACTTATTATAGAGTAAACTGTTGTTTGATACCAACATATATAAATTTGTTTGAAGAAAGGTCAAAGTTTGGTACTGATTGGTGAGCTTTCAATAATACAAATACGAATACCATCTAACAACTATGATTTGTCATGTGTGTATGGATGTAATAGAAAAGACAAATAATATATTCAAATTGTCACTCGACCCTGCCCTTGATTTTTGAGCTGCTGATGCAGAACAACTTTCTACACATTTTTGGTTGGCGTCTATAAGCGTTTGTAAGTGTAAAGGTAGAAATTTCTATGTTTAATTACTGTTTTTGTTGATTGTGTTATTGATGATTCGGTCTGTTTTTATTCAATTGTGTAAGGTTCTTTACATTCTGCTTCCATATTTTTCTAGCCTTGTTCCATAATTTGACTGTTTACCACTTCGGTTTTGCACTTTCAAACTCTCTTTTGCTTGGAATTCAACACTCGCATAACGGTGTTTGTGGTTTTTCCGCCGTTTTGATTTTTTGTGTCAATAAACTTTGTAGTATTGCTGGCTTTTAAGCGCCTTGTGGTTTAGCTGTTACTTCGTCTGTTAGCAGCTCTCACTTCGCCAATGGCTTTTCAACGCAGACAACTCACTTACTTCCGGAGAATAAAAAACACGTATTTGGTTTGTGTAAGTGCGAAAGTGTCCGTGTATAGTTAAATGTAGGCGAAGGCAGCTGCGCAATCAGCAGCAACAGTCTTTACTTAGCATAGATGGCCGCTCGACAGTTTTTGCTGAACTCGTGTTGGGTCACTGTGGCTCATCTCGTCCTGCGGTAAAGAAAAATTTTAACTTTAATATTATTAGGTTAAATACCTTAACATTTAGTTGTTGAACTTGCCAACTAAATAGAGTACGTCATCAGTATATGACATAGAAATAAATGTGCTTTGGAAGAAATATTTTAAACACCGAAATCGAACAGCTTTAAAAATCAAAACCCCTATAAGAAATTCAAACTACTGAATAAAATTTTAATTAACGTAATGACATGTTAACGCCAAACACATGTGAAAACGTTTGCATGTGTTCTGGCCTTCTCTCTCTCCAATTTATATTCACATTTTCTGTTTATATGAAACCATATTATGAGATTTTCCTACATACTTGGACTACCTTCAGCACATACACATGCGCATTTGTGTAAGCTTTTGTTGAGATGAGCTTTTGCTAATGAAGTGAATAAAATTATTACTGTTGTCTTCAAAGATCCTCTTTTCTGTGGTGAAATCAAGTAGCAACTTTCGAACTTTTTAGCAAGTACAACTAGTCAAGACTGCCATTTTCTGGGTGTTGAACGACAGACAAACAATTTAGTTGCTTCATAAGTTTATTTTGTCATCGAGGAAGGCGGCAACTCAGAAAAAGTAAAAAAAAAAGAAATTAAAATCGTGTTTAGGAATTTTTTTTAAAGAATATATGAAATTAGGTATTTATATCGCTGCTAACGAAGAGCACTAAGTTCTGCTATTTGTCGATTGAATATGCGGGTTAGTATGGGAATAATAAAGTTAATATTTATAAATAAAAACTGACATACAAACTATAAATGCTTGGCCTTTTATAACCCTGCTGATTCGTCGTCGACCTCTTTTAATTTTTATTTGTATGTATTGACTAATAAAATCAGTTGAAATGATGCATGGTCATTCTAATGTATCAAAAAAATAGATTGGTGGGGGTAAATAAAATAGTAAGTCCTTTCCTATGTATAAAAGTTTGAAAAAAAGTAGAGCGGACTAAACATCAGACACATAAAAACTTGTTTCTTTATAAATAGGATTATGTGCTGATATATTTTCTTAATTTTCCATTACATTTGACTTAACTCTTAAAATGATTTAAACACGTCGGAAGGTTAATGCTTTTTTGCTTGGAGTAAGCTCAACTTAATTGATGAATCAGCTTAAGGACTAACAAAGGCTTAAATATCAAAATCATTTCTCAAAATCATTTTCAAAGGGAACAGAAAAAAAGGACTCTAACTCGCTTTAACGCTTTTCACAGCAAATTAATGTCTTGTCTATAGTAAAACAAGCGATTTCTTTCCATCGGAAACAATTTATCGTCTTTGGCGTGGCACTTGAGTATCAAGATGAAAACATTATTCTGTATATATATTATAATGCGGGAGTAGGCGAAAAGAGGGCAAATGTTTTTTTAATTCCTTGTTCAAAGTTTCGTTAGTTTTTTCCAGAACTAAATACTAAACAAAGCGGAAGTGCTTGACAAGAAAATGAGCAGACAGCTTCGGGGAATAAATGGGCCTTCTGTTAAAAGCAAAATAAGAAATTATGAATATTTACCATTAGTCTAAAAAATGTTGAACAACAACATAAATGGTGATGATGTGTAATTTTCATTTTGCTCACATCAAGCAAAGAGGCGAAGTTGTTAGTTAAAACCTTACCAAAAAAAAAACAACGATATATATGGTATACCTATATTAAAACGAGTCATTTCGATGAGGTCACGAATGAGTTCATATTCCATTCAAATAGTGCAATATTGTGGTGGTTATAAAAGTGAGCACTTCTACATACGCATATGATAATAAGTACTAAAATGAGAGCGGAGAAATGGTAAGCAGCAAAGACTGTGGAAAACCTGCAGCACTCTTGTAAGCGAGCGAAATTTATTCAAACTGCAATTTGCGATGATTTATGTTCGCTTTAAGTTGCAACATGAATCTGATTAACTGCAGAAAGACGAGCCTTCTCGCTCAAATGCAACTATTACTCTTACTCTGCGGGAGCTTGTTACATTGCAATGCATTTAAGTAGTCAAGTTGTCTAAGAACAAAAAGTCAACTACAGAGTAGAAATGACTAAAGATAGAAACAGTGCTAAATACGTTGAGTTGCAGCAAAGATGAAATGTGTGATGTAAAACCAGAATTCATGTGATTTGTTGTTTATTGTTGATTTGGATAATATTTGTCTGCACAAGTAGCTACTGAGTAATAATAAAATAATACCAAAACCAAATTCCACGGCTGTATATTACGAGAGAGAATATTCTTCTCTGCGACATATTCGCGATTTCTAATGCTATTGTAGCTCCATTTGCCAGTTATGCCCTCGTTGCTGCTATGACACCAATGCCACTTCAGTGTAACGGTAAAGATAAAAGGAAACAATTTACCGAAATTGCAGAATTATTTCAAAATGCAACACAAATAACCACGAAGTGCTCTAATTGTTGCAACAGAGACAACGCGAATTGTGGCACTCAAATAGTACGTGCGACAATAACCAGCATCAATAATAACAAAAGCTTCGGGAAAGGTGTGAAGAATAAAACGAACAATGCAGATGCCACACAAGCCAGCCCATGCTACAAAAGGTGGTAAGTTGTGAGCTGTCAACAGTTACGCGTGCCACAAAAGCATTAGCATGGAAATGCGAAAATACGAACAACACAATAACAGTATTGTCAACGCAAAGTTCGCCGCGATTGAATGCCTACTTCTCTGCTCCCAATTTCCTTATTTCCTCTTTACTACAATTGTCTTGTTGCACCTCGTTGCTGGATTATTTGAGGAAATTGAACATTTGTTTGTCACACTTTTCGCTTTTCGGAAGGATTTAGCCTTTATATTTTAAGAATAGCAACATGTAGCTGAGTATGTGTGTATGTTCGTTGGATTTGCTTATGTTTCAGGGTTCATTTGGGCTCATTTGACTTTTTGCTTTCAGTGGCCATAGAAAGTTTTGTTTTTGCTGCCCTATTGCCCTTTTAAATGCTTCTGTGCAATTTTGTGGAAATTTGGAAAAAGGTCATCCAATTGAGCGCGTATAGCAAACAAATACACCAAGTTGAATGCCTAACCCTATGACTGACAGCTTCGACTGATTCTAATAAGCTTGTGGCTGTCGCCTTTTGATGAATTTACAGTAAGAGCAGACATTGTACAGATTGTTGTTGACACATGAACATCGAAAACTTGATTTGAAAAAACAGCTCATAACAACAACGACAACATTGGGCCCATGTGTGTCGATTAATATTAAGTCGAATTTGGAGAGTATTTAAAATGATTGCAATTTTGTAGCAAATTGATAGAAAAAAAGCGTTTCATAATTAATATTTTATTAATAGGATTTAAAAATGATACATACAGGTATAAAACGCTGAGTTTAAGACTCATACTTTAGACTTTTTAACTTTTGAAATATTTTAGAGTTTTGTTCAACGAATACTCAATCTGAATAGAAACATTGTGCTTGTGCCATCATGGCAACTGTGCCAACCTACTATTATGTAGACGTGTCACTTTTAAAAAATTTCAATATACGAAATATACGTTTCGGTCTAATAAAACGTGTTTGCCTATTAACTAAATTGCCCAAATCATCTGTAGCTACTTTGTTGTTTGTTCACTTTAACCGGACCAAGTCATTGTGCTACTTTAGCAGGGTTCTACAAATCTATTCCTCAGTCAGCAATTATAGATACGGAAAACCATACGAGTATTGATTGCGTGTGGGCACTAAATCTCCATCCACAAAAATATTTAATCATGAGCATTCATGAACTGTAAAATTCTGTCAGCGTATCTAAGAAGAGAAGCCAGCAGAACTCTTCTGCGCTACATTGAGTTCATGGAAACTCAATCATGTTTCTCAATCACACACAAAGTTACCATTCAAGAAGAACAAAAACACACACAAACATGAAACCACAAATGCGACACGTCCCTCAAATGTATTGGAAAATGTCAAGGGCGAAAGCAAGAATTTGTTGTAGGCAATTACATCTGAACATCTACTAAGCGGAGGGGGTTTCTAAAGAGCCGACACAATGCAGTTATAAGTCTTCCCACTAATGAAGGATTGTGGAGGGGCGCAACGCAACAGGAGCTACTGTCGCTGACTTAGATTTCGTGATTGGATTTCAGATGGTGTCACTGGGGCTCTGAGTCTTTGGGGATCTTGTGCGCTCACTTGAAGCAGAGTATCTGTACGTCTGTGTGCGTATCGATGAACTTGCATCTTTCGCAGTTGTTGGTACGCATTTCCATTCGCTTTGCTTGGATTCTTTATCTTCTCTTAGTGTGTTATTTTCGACTGTCGCACTGCCACACAACAACAAACACACAACAACAACATGTAATCATCCACCAAACATGAACTCTCACGAACGAATGCGAATTTGTCGAGGCATTGGGGACACACAATTTTGGGCCTGCCAAAAAAGGTTAGTATGTGAATGTACAAGTATGTATGTCAATGATCATTGCTGTGTGGGTGTGTGTGAAAGGAAAGCGAGTTTTTATTTTTAAGTCACTGTCAATGGCGTTTTCATGTTCATGTCGTTGATTTATTTTTTCCGCTGTTTAATTGTCATCGCTAATCTTGTTTTTGTTTTTGTTGAAGTTGTATGCCAATGGCAGTGAAAATTAAATTTTTGCAAAAAGAAAATTTTGCTGCTTAGCGATATTTTGCTATTCTTGCACCATGTTGCTTTAATAGTTTTGTTGAAATCCGTACGACTGGTGGCAGTGGTCCACAGCCAGTCCACAAACACTAAGCATTAGGGAGGATATAAACTGTAATTTGGCACTTTTAGGCGAAAATACATATCTGGATTCCACTTGGCCGATTTTAACGAAATTAGGCACGTAACATTTCCCTCACATCCTTATGTCACAGTGCGTAAATCCAAATCTACAGCCATTTCCCATATAACATAATTTTAAATTCAATCTTTCTTTTCCGGTGTACAAATCAAGAAACCAATTTAACAATTAATGCCTGTATGCCATGTTATAGCCAAAAATTGTTAAAATCCAACTAAAACCAACTGTTCGAACTCCTATGGTCTAGGACAACATGGCGTAAAAGTTTCTGAGATAGATCAAAGGAAGACTTACGCAGAACAACGAACACAAGCAAATTTGTATTTACTATTTAAACGCCCTTGTGTGTTTTGAATAATACTACTCACACAATAGAGACATATTTATCAAAAGTGAGCAGACGAAAGCATTTCATCAAAAGCCGGCAGATTGCGGCTGAGCATTGAAATGGGAACAAAAGCCCCAAAAGGAATCCAGCACAATGTTCCGGTAGCATTAGCCCTCGTGGCGGTGAATAAGAAGCGTAAGGGAAAACATTCAGAAGCTACATTGCACATTGTTCCTACTTTCAAGGCCACAAGTGCGATTGTTGTGAGCAGCCACAGGCAAAAGAATGAACAAGAAAAGATTTGCGCTCGCACGTGCCGAGGAAACGCACACAAATAAAGCGAGAACTTATTTTTGGTAAGAAAAATGTAACGGAAAAGCCCAAAATGCAGTCGCAGCCAAAGTAAATATTAAAAGGCAAAAGCGCAAAAATTAAAGCAAACAGAGTCACGATAAAAATAATAATCAAGGAGTAAAATCACCTCAGTTGCCACAAATTTGTTGCAGCGAGAAGAATAAAATCTAAGCACATTTAAATTTTTAATAAGCGCTAAATAATTTAGAACTAATGACTCTTGGTGCGTACATTTTAAAATTCATGCTGACGCTGCTTTCGGTGTTCAACCAGAGGCATAATCCGGATCCTTGTTCTGTTTTTAACTGTCTCAACGGATATTGCTGACGACGACGCTGATTGGGTGACGGAAGCCGTGAGCTGAGGCGCAAACGCTTGTCAAGGGACGCATCTAGGCATTTAATTAAAATTTATGCGTCCCGTAGTTTGCAATTTCTGCTTGAAAAAAAGGTGCCAGTCTAATAACTGTACGAACACTCAAGCACGTCGCACACATTGAACACATATTGGTATGACAATTCTCACTCAGATTTAAACTGCCGCTCGATTTTTGTCCTTAATCACTTATCGCTTATTTTCTCTTAGACAGCACTTTCCAACCACTTTCGTTGCTTCACCTCTTCTACCGAATTTCTGCCGTGCCACCGACTACACTGCCAAGCGCTTCTTGTCCTGGTAAAGCGCATTTTATTTCACTCTTACTGTTTTACTACAATTAGTAATAATTTCCTTAAACTTATTGAGGTTTTAATTGCCAACTAAAGCTTGGCTTCTGCTTAAATTCTCGAATATCTGCTTTTAATTCCACATTGCTCGTTGCTGCCGACACGTATCGAACCGCCTCGTTTAAGCCCACGTTCGAAACTGAACTGATTTTTCGCTGCGACTGAGGTAAAAAGCCAAGTGCCAGCCGAGTAGCCGAGTGGTGAGCTGAGACGGAAGGCGCAGATGCGAACATCGCGGTTGCAGAAACTGTGAATGAAGGTATCGCTGCTTAAACATCTGACTTTTATACTTGTGTTGGTGCTAGTGCTGCTATTGCTGCATCCTTGAGCACATTATTGTTGTCGACGTGGTCTCTCTCGCTGACAGCGACGCTGCTGCCACAGCATTTGTCGGGGCTGTTGGTTTCGGGGTTCTGCGCTGCGTTTTGCTTTGTTGTTGAATTCGAACCAGTTAAAGTTAACAGAGAAAGTACACTATGTTGCTTATCAGCAGGTTAGCAGACTTATAGCATGCTTTTAAGCGGACAAGGTTTCATGTCATGTAAATGAAGAAATATATTTTACTCTGGGAAATAGCGTGGGTTTGGTTATGAGAACATCAAAATCAAATAACGAAGAGAGAACCAAATGTATTCATATTATATTCAACTGTGGTATGTCTAACTGTAGTAAAATTTTCCTTTCGTAGTCTCTCTTTTATCTCCTTTTCACTTTTTGGTTATTTTTAGTTCCAACACACCGGTTATGGGTCCTTTTCCAAGCTCGTCAAGTGTAAACAAACAAACAGAGAATCGGTACTCACGTGTTTCCAACAAAACACAGATTACTCACTAATGTTGAGAAGTTTTCTTTGAGCTCGTGCAATACGATTCGTATTGGGGTAGCTGAAGATAATATTGTGAAAATTCTTAGTGAGCTGGTACAGCGATGTAACGAAGAAGCCTTGAAGCAATCAGGTTCCAAAAACTCTGCAGAGGCGAATTCTGAAGTTATATAAAATAAATAGAATTTCCTAAAACTATGTATGTATGTAATATATAATCCTCCTGTTTTACTTCATAACACCGTGACCGTGGACTTGAGGAGACTTGGCGTGAACCAGATCTCGATAAAATCCGAAACTTTCTGAAAGCTGATAGTGGATAATCCGAAACAAATTTGTCTTTTATTTGTTCTTCCTAAATGGAAACAAGTTGCATAAAACTAATCGGATGACATTGCAAAGATGAGCCCAAATTTAAATTTTTAGGTTTTACAAAAACAGTAACCTCAGTATATTTTTATCCTTACTTTAATTTTTCAGTAATGTATCTTTATATTATATGTTGTCATACACTTTTTTATACCTCCACTGGGTGGAGTCTTTTGCTCATAAGTGTACTACAACCTTTTCTTCTCTTTCCATATCTAATCTTTCTTTCTGATACTTTAAGCTCTTTTAATATCTTACTTTTGCTACCTACTTTCTCACAGCACCAACATTTTGAAATATTTTCAAAAACACTTCAATCTATTGCAACAATTTTTTAGTTCAAAACCCGTCACTTTTAATGGCATAGCAGAATAATAACTACAATCAGAGTGCTTACTTCCCTCATCTTCGTGTGCCATCTGGTTATCAAAATTTAATTAAATCGTCAAAGTTGAGTCCGTTGTTTAGCCAAAACTTGTAGCTAAAGTCACCAAAATGAAATAAGTGAAATAAATAAATTAATATTGTGGAAATGTGTTGTTTTCATGCAAAACAAAAAACACAACAAATTTACACACATTCACATATGCATATGATATATGCAAATATGATGGAAATTACACTTGCATTTCATTCTTCTATGTTTGCAGAGGAAGCAGTGAGTTTTTAAGAAAGATAAGAAATGGCAGAGGGCCCCACAAAAACAGGAACAATAAATAGTACATTCATAATATACATGCATATATGTATTTAAGTGTGTATTATGTGAATTCTCGAACTCAAATGGCACTTTTAATCCTCTCTCTTCCAGAGGAAGCACTGAGTTTTTAAAAGAGATAAAAAATGGCAGAGGGCCACACAAAAAAAAATAAAAACAACTTTGCAAAAGATTAAAACATAATAAAATAAAGTACAATGGATTCATTTACAAATATATAGGGCATAAGTTCATATATATGTATGTGTGTATATGTACTTGGCGATTTACAGTGTCCGCAAAGACGGCTGTGTGAGTACAATGTTTCTGTCCGCTGTATTTATTTTAATTAGCTTTGCTTTCAGCGAACTTAATTAGCTTCTTTGTTTAGTTTTTTAATACATTTTTACAGTTAGTGAGTATAAAACAATGTTTTTGCAATTTTGCAATTTTAAATGCAAATTTTCAAGAATTACTTTTAACAGCTTTTCTGAATTAGAAGATTCCTAAATCACCTCATTTTATGTAAGTCAGAAATAAATAAAAAATAAACAATTGTCATCTGGATAGACATAAACCTTGAAAAATACACATCGATTATGTACATATATGATAAAATACACTTTCTTTAATGTTTGTTTAAGTTGAGTAAATCAGGTTTCATCAGCTTATAAAATATAATTTCATATTGTCATCTGTGATCGGATACATTGAAAACATATTGAAACACATTTGTATGTTGTGGAATCTAAGTCGTTCGGATTACTATGTAAATTGTTTTCACTGACAACTATCAACAGCGGCATTTATCTTGCTCTTGAAGATTGCACGATGAAACAAAATGCAAAAATTATTATTCATAAGGCCAAGAGTTCTAAAATCTAGTGATATATGACGGTAAAATTAAACATTATTTGTTTACAGCAGCTTGCAAATAATCTCTATGATTTTGTTGTTGTGCTTATAAATAAAAACCATTTCTGCACCGTACAAGGTTTGCAAGAGCAAGAGAATTTTATATGAGAATCATCAACTGTATTTGTATATGGAATGTAAACTCCCAATATTAGAGTGGAGATTTAGGGCCAAAAAATATGTATTGATTAAACTGAGCAGACTTTATAATGAGTAATGACTTTTCAAGGCGCTTGTTTTCGTTTGACAGGTTTTACCGAAACTCTTTTACTGGAAGACCAGTTTTCCCACGAAAAACATGTTTCGTTGTCGGAATCATTTTGTAGTGTATTAAAAAACCTAAAGAAGAAAAATATTTTTTTACTATTTAAAATAATATAATATTTCACTTGGGGCGGAATTGTCTGTCAGTCATCAAATATTAAATATATATCATTTTGTGTCGAAGATCTGAAGGTTAAATCACTTAATAGAGATAACTTTTGAAAACATAGACATAAACAAATAAAATGCTGAAGAAATCATAAACGTGGATGGTCGATCTACAAGTTTCTTTAATACTAACTATTTTATTACTTATTCGCCAAGATACCTTTTCTTGATCAAAGAATGCAGTAAAACATTATTAAAATCTCCACCACCCTCCAATTTTTTAAGCATTTATTTCCTATATCAATAGGTAAAAAACCATTTCATAGAATACGCACTCAGAAAGCAAAACAATACTACACTGAGCCCAGCTGAGTTCACCGCAAACGCAATATTGAGTTATTTGCTGAGGAAAATAATGCTAATAAACAAACCAGGAAAGATGGAAAGCCACACAGCGCCGATTGCAGAGGAAGCTAGACTTCTCAAGCATGCGAGAAGAGCATAGGAAATGCAATACAACCAAGCACCGCAAAAAAATACATAGAAACAGTAACAACCACAGTAGTTGATCTTAAGTTCCATACTCGTACTTAAGGGGCTATACCAGTGTGACACTTTCAAAAAATTTTTTTTTGTTTGTTTGTTTTTTCGATATTCAAAAATATCCTGTGAAATTCGCAAGGTACCTTGAATAGTTTTTGAATGGCAGTGTTCTAAGCAGCGACCACTCAGAGGTGCAAACATATATAAGTGAAAATTTAAACGCGTTTTTCTCGAAACGACATTTTTCAAAATTGCTGACATCATAACTCAACGAGAAATTGACCGATCGACTTCAAACTAAAACTGGGTATAGTTGAATACATTTTCTATACAATGGACTACGATCTTTTTGATTGGTTGAAAATTGTCAATTTGGCATTAAAAAAGCAACCATTTTTTTAGTAAAAAAACGATTTTATGTTTAAAATTACGCCATTTTCTTAATTTTTGATATTTTGCAAAGATCGTAGTTCGTTGTATAGAAAATATATTTAAGTTTAATAAACATTTTGAATTTTTCTGTTTCAGCTACTCATTCGATCGGAATCATGCCAGCAGTTGAGGCACTTTTTTTTCAGCACTTCCGCAGACAGCACATAACTCCGTTATTTTTCAATATTTTTGTAAAAAAAAAATTTTAATATAGCTAAAAGTATACTTTATTATGTCCATAGAACGTCGAAGCATTCCAATGTAGTACTTTCTTTTAAAAAAGTTCACGAAAACCGCCTAATTTTTCATGCGTCCCACTGGTATAGCCCCTTAAGAAGCAACTACTGTGGTTGTTACTGTTTCTATGTATTTTTATGCAGTGCGTGGTTTTATTGCATTTCCTATGCTCTTCTCGCGTGCTTGAGAAGTCTAGAGAAAGTCAATAGTTACTTTATATATGTTTGTAAATGCTTGCTTCGCCCATTTATTGCTAAGATATTTCTTTGTTTTAACTTGTGTGCCATTTGATGTAACCAAATAGCCTGAAATTTTACCATATCAGGTTCGACGTGACATTCTTAGCTAGCTAGCTAGTAGCTAGTTTTCCGCGGCAAAGAAATTGATATATTCGTTTCATTGTAAGTTCTGTCTTATTTAGATTAGCATTGATTGCACTGAAGCACTTTTGTGCACCAAAACGAAGAATAATTCAAATTATAGATTGGTATGAGTCTACTGCCGATATCGCATATCTATCTTGTCCCTGCCATTGCTCAGCGAGAAGAAGTTATGTGACGTCATTCTTCGGCCATTACTGCTCCTTTCACCAATGAAAGTGGAATAGAACGCCTTTGACCTCAACATTGATGCTGTTATAAAAACTCGTTTTCTAATTCGCTTTGGGAGTACTCAGAAAGACATATGTATGTACTTCTTTTTATTTCTTTCTTTTTATTTCGTTCTCTGTTTAATGATATATTTCATATTATATAAATCATTCACTTTACAGAATATAGATCGAGCATCTGTAAAGTAATGAGAATAAAACTTAAAAAAAATAGTATTTCTGGAGTATCAAACGTTCAAAAATGATTGAACTCGAACCATTGCTTTTTAAGTCCCCAGTCAACGGATATATGGCAGGGATTGCATAGCTTCTTCACAACTCAGCTCTGATTTTAAGAACAAAATTGTTCATTTTGTGCTCTTTCTTTAAAGCTTGTGTCATTATTTTATATATATACGCTGTTTGTAAACTTTCTATTCTATTCCATTTCTAGTGCTGTGAAATTTAACAATATATCAGACCTGAAAACTCAAATAACATATTCAACTCTCATCATTAAACGTTCAATAACTTTTAATATTAATAATTTTCCATACAAGCTTAATAACCTACCAATTCATGAATGAATATCACTAACCAAAGTTGAAAAATTGCCAATTTCATCACAGTAACTTCATTTAGAAATCAGCGGTGCCAACAATATAACCTCATACAAAGTTCACGAACTACAACGGCTGTGATTTCGGAACAACCACTTGCCTCTCATCGAAGCAGCTTATTCAACGTATTTGTCAAATGTTACTGGAGTGAAAAGAGCTTTCTAATGTATTTTCATCCGCATTTAGTCGCTGTTCTTGCCTTCATTTTTCTTTACCGGCACACGTCATCACTAGACTTGAATCATGTGGGTGTCCAAAAGTGTTGCGCCAGGATGTCATTCATGGCATTAAATCAGCAGTATAAACACCGTCAGAAGCCGACAGCTGTTTGGTGTTGCATAATCTCTGAATAATTTACGCCCTGCAGTGTATTAGAAGCATATGTGTGATCTAAAAGAGATTAAAGCCATGCAACCAAATGCAATCCTTTCTACTGAGCAAACTATGCGGGCCTTTGCTTTACATTTTACATTGATGCAGAAAGCTTATAAGGCGCTTATGAGGCTTAATGAGTTTTGATGCTTTTTTATTTGCCTGTAGTTAGTTCAATTTGCCCGAGATAAATTGAAAAGATTTTTTGTCCGCACTTTATCTTTGTAACATTTTAGAACATTGATAAAGAGTTTAAGACTTATGCAGCTGTGGAAGTGTTAAGTATGCCATTAAATAATAAGTTTCCTATTTTCCGAGGTTATTACCATCTTCGCTTGATAAAAGAAGACTTTAGATTGAATTTTGAAAAAGTTCTACAGAATCTTTGTTATCTAGAATTAATTATGAAGGTAAAATATTTTCAGTAAAGTACTCAATGTAATCTTAGTCTTTTTAGTAAGTAACGGGCTACCCTCCTTTTAATTTCTATCTTTTTTTCCGGAGTTTTGTAAGCACGTTGTACCGGCTTGAATCAAGTAAAGAGTGTCTCATTCACTTACCAAAAATTTGAGGATTCATGGTGAATTCGCTCTCTTTTGTAAGCAGAATAGTTCGAAGTTTCATTAAATTTGACTAAAAATAAATGGTATAAGCTTAGCAGAACTGAACTGCTGAACCATACTACTTGAGACTTTTTCCAATTTTATGTTTCCCGACACACTAAGTTCTGCTGCAGGCGCATAGGAATCCTGTAATGTACTATTGACATTTCCATTACATGAAAATAACTGATATGATTTAAAAGAGCTTTATAACCTCCTATTGTTAATTAAGCATGGATAGAGTCTCCCTGCTGAAATGGAATACCACATGCAATCTGCTGATTGCTGCTCACGACGCCAATTGCCACAAATCATATTTACATTTTTTGCTTAATTTATGACTAGCTGAATCAGTCATAACGAAAATATGTCGGCACGTTCATACACGGAACTGATCCAGTTACACGAGCAATCCAAATGCGAGTTCGTTCCTCCACACACAGAAACATGTATGCCACTGCGTATACGCAATTTATTACGTTTGCAAGCATTTCTTGATCTCCTGTCGAGGTATAAATTCAGAGATGGGGATAATGAAGCTTTATGGCTGCATTAATCAAATATTGGTTGTAATTAAATTGCTTTGCTTTGCATAGGAATAGGAATTTTATTGAAATGATGAACAATTTTCATTATCGGCCATAAATGCATACATTCTACAGACTAGCAGGTGAACTGGCGGAACGTACGGAATTACAGCAGGTGTATCATTCTGCAGTGTGGCTGATATTACGCGAAACTAATCAAGTTGATTGGCAACGCAAATGCTACCCACTAGGAAACTGTCTTTTTTCTGTCAACTTTATTTACGTAATTTTTATATCTCTTATCAACTCAGAAATTGCCACTTTTTTGCCTTTTTTTAGTTATTTTTGTGAATTTTACTGATATCCAACCATGATATTTTCAGAACCTCCGGCTTCAACAATTTCGAATCTTAAACCAAATATAAAAATGTATTACATTTCAATAAACTAAACTTTAATTATAAATTATGTATGCGAAGGAAGGCATTAAGTTGTTGATTCCAGGAAACACTGTCAATAGTCCTGTCAATAGTGCTGCAAATTTCAAAAATAGAAACAACAACAGATGTTGTTGTTAGTTGTGATTATATATAGCACACTGGTGTGCTATGAACCATTATGAACCACCGGTGTCGTCCGTCGGTTGGCACGCAGTTCCGTTGTTTATCACAGTAACTCTGGCGTAGCGGCGAAGAAGTCAGCAAACTTGGCATACAGAAAAACGCATATACATATATATTACAGTATTACAATACCATTAAGACTACAAGCGAAACTCAGTTAACTTCCGTCTTATTATACAGTTATGAGATTGTAAGACACATATTCACACACATTATTGTATAAATTTAAAGCTAAAATTTGCTACAGAGAGATCTCTAAAACATAATATCAAAACTTTAAAATAAAAAGTATATCTAAACATAAAGTTAACTATTGCTCAAGACAATTTCTAAAAACGTGCTTCGGCAATTTACTCCTCGATGTCTAGTTATCTGACCAACAAATGATTCAGATGTTTGTGCTGTGAATTATTGATGTTTGCGCATTTTTCTATTTGCACTGCAGTCATCGCTTTGACAAATTTCCCTCACTCTTGCGTACATTCTACTCAGCAAGTTGTTTTTGACCACACCTGAAGATGATGCTCTTGTGGGTGCGAAGTATCAAATGTGTTGGTTTTAACTTGTGGGAGTACTCACTTTCTATTAGTGCAATCGAGAGGCCTTAAACGTATTATCAAAGTTACTCATGGTATTTTAATAAGCAATGTAAGCATCCTTAGTATATCACAGATCTTTTTACATAAAGGTATGTTACTCAGAATAATTTAAGTCTGATAATTGGTAAGTGAATCAAAGAGGGAGGGTGAAGTGCGTAAAGGAAAATGTAAGGTGGTTTATTTGCTGTGATAGTGGGTACAAAGGACACTAATGATGCTTCCATCCAACGGTACTTATTTTTCAGAGAAGTTGTCGTGAGTACACTTGAACGGAATTGCCCAAATACATAGTTGTCAAAAGATATGTACCATTTGGGGTTGTTTAAGCAGTGTATATTATATATATGATCCCATACTTCAAAGAATTTTCATGCAACGATTTCCTAACTTCATTTGCAATGTTTACTTCGGTCATGCCCCCCAAATAGCGCTAGATGGGATTATTAACTTGTATCTTTCGTCTGAAATGAATATATTTATATTAAATTAAGGAGCAAAGTATGCACACATACTATAGTAGCTAACTTCTGCGACCAACAAGGCTTATGCTGTGCTGGTATATTCTGTTTGTTCAATATTATTGCTTCTAAATTTGACACTGTATATACATACATATATTAATACAAACTAAAAGGTCTTCTAAATTCACTTTCAGTATAAAAATGTTGCTTATGAAGCCTCAGAGTCGCTGCTTTCTGTTAACTTGCATTGCAAGTGCTTTTAAATATTACCATCTTTTAAGACTTTACAACGCGGGGAGGAGCAACCAACACTGTTTTTGGGAGAACATTTCATAGATTAATCCAGTTATGGAAGCTAGCACAGCCGAATATTCTAGCCACACAAACTCACCATAACTTAGGGAAAGCTTTCCATAAAACAGAAGTACCGACCTCCGTCAGTTTGTTGTACAACTGACACAATATTAATAACGAGATTGCTTAGGCAAACTGCAGCTAGTTCGAAATGAGTTGAGTGGTTCATTTTCATAATTCCATTTTTTAAATAAGGAAAAACTAAGTTCGGGTGTAACCGATCATTTCATAGTCTTGCAACTTGCCAAGATCAAAGTCATGGAAATACCTTTAGATGCGTAAGGTTTATAAGCTATATGGAATCTAGGGCAAGCTTTCGTACGATTTTATTCATTTTAGCACAAGAATGCGTTCTTAGAAAACATGTTCCCTCAATTTTAATAAGATAACTCATATGCATGCCGATACAGAAGGTATAAAGTCTACTGGAAGTTTAAAAATTTTTCTATTAGGTATATGGGAGCTAAAGACAAAAGGACATAATATTATTATGAAGGGATTCTCTCCGAATTTTTAATATATCTCGCAGTTTAACCGACAGTTTCGACACAAAGTTGCAATTGGAACTTTGATCCACATATTCGGTAACTGGAGACTTGAATTGTTTTGGTCCGATTTAAACACTTTTAGGTCGTAATTCCTCTCACTATTCGGTAAAAGTTTAATTTCGACACATTAATTGGTGATTTATTTACTTTTTGGAAATTGAAAGAATCAGATGGAATTTAAACTTAGAGTAGGTCATGAGATATGGGTTTTCACTGGAACATGGGCGGTGCCATGCTCTTCGTCCAATTTTAACCACGGCTCTTCTAAAGGCCTAAAATCTATTACCTCTGGCATATTTACTTATTTTTATATAACGAAAAATCTAATTATACTTGCACGTAACTGCTCTGAGTAGCCAAAATGCAGTGTTATGAGGGCAAGAACGGTATTTATTAATTAAATACGAGCTGCAGTGTAATTCATATTCAACATCACCAATTTTCTAGACAAAGTAATAACCAATATGATGACAGAGGAAGTGGCTTTCTCCACAATACACACTCCTGAATAAAAAATAAGAAATGCAATATGCGCCGAATTTTCTTACAAAATTTGCAAAACGGCTTTGCAGGCTGTGAATGCCCAAAATAACAACAACAATGCAGGAAATCGAATTAACTGCTAATGCAGAACATAGGGTATGTGCTAGACGAAACCACTCAGTGACCCAAAATCTTGCAGAATTTTTCCGTATTTCTAACCTTTTTTCTCCACTTATTGCTTGTAAAGTGGGGGCGAAAATTGAGGTCACCAAAGGCAAAGCGTTGAGAAAACAAAATGCAAATATACACAAGCGAGTATATCGTCATAGGGAGCCACGTATTAAAGATTCAATTCAATTGTGAATTCAGATTCAGATTTGGGGCAATCGATTGGAAAAATAATCGAGATTTTGATTTTATGACGAAGAAAAGAGCCTTTCAGCAGACTTTCAGACTGAAGTTGGTGATGTGGTGATGCTAATGGTGTTGCTGATAGGCCAGTTATAGTTGAAGATGATGTCGATATTACAAGGTTTAGTTCTGTTTCCAAAAAAGCCGAGTCTATGATTCTTATCATAGAAAAATTACACCATGGAGAAGTAAATAGTTAAGTCGTTTTTTCTTAATTAATTTAACTTAATTAATTTAATTTTGCAATGCTCATCATTAATAAGTCACTTTTACTATCCAAAATAATGTTGTAGTTGGTTACTCCAATTAGATCAAAAACACTCATTTGCTTTTCAGTTTTTAGTAAAAGTGTAATAATCTCTCATTATTCGTAACCAACTACGGATAGACTCACAACTAGCCCTATAAATACGTTCATGTGTCTATACGTAAGAATATACTCTTATAAACTTTGGAGATACCAGCCATACTAACACTATACATAAGTATGAACACAGTAGAAATCCCAGCAGCATTCATATTGACTTATACACACTTCAACGCATTCAATTAAAACCAATGCAAATATTTTCACTTGATTTTGTGTGCATTTCAGTATGATCCATTTATTAAATTTACCCCATCTTCACTGAAACATTATTTTATTTATTAATAAACCTTAAACCAAAGTCTTTACTGATGCTCTCAGTTCTCACATTTTCGCTTGCCTCAGAATTAATTCAGTCAAAGCGTCTGGAAGTTTCCTGTGATTTGCGCCTGCATCAATTTCGCCTCCATCGCCAACAACAACACTTCTGTAAGTGTGCAAGCTAGCGTATCTAGTCCCGCCGGTAGAAATGCCGATTACGCAGTGCCGCTAATATCCTACTTCATATTTCACAATAACAACGGTAACGTCAACTATACTCTCTACCACTAAAGTTGGCGATGTTGGCGAAGAGAGCATGCACCAATTGTTCTGGAAATACTTGTATTGTGGAATAACTAATTTCAAATGAAAATGAAAAAAGCTTCGACGTTGTGGTCCTTAGGGAACTATTATTGTAATATACCAAAAAATCGGCGAAATTTGGTAGTGCTGTTTGCTGATTTCTTCAAATACAAAAAAATATTTCTTCGCTTCATAAATACTTGAAAATTAAAAACAATTTAGGCAATTTCTTGATTTTGGTTAAGCTGAAGCTTTATATAAGCTTTACTCTTATTGCACTGTGACATAATTTTGTTTATTTATTAACTTTAAACCAAGGTCTAGAAAAAGTAAAACCGTTTTTTGTTACCTTCCGACTCCTTGAGTGACCCAAACACTGAAAGCAGATAACATTCAGAAATCTCGAAAAGTGCAAACAGTTACATGACATCACAATAAAAACTATTTGATATGCCAACAACAAAGGCAACAAAGTTCATCTTTTCAACACCCATCACGTGCCATTGGTCGAGTCACTTAGAAAGGAATGTGATAGCATAAAAAATAGCAGATGTTGAACTATTAAATCAATAACAATATAACAATGCTTTCCTAGCCATTTTTAACTATAGCGTGGTCACTTTTTAAACCAAACTTTTATACTCTTGCAACATATTATTATAGAGTATAACAGTTTAGTTACCTAACTGTTGCTTGTATCACATAAAACTAATAGATATAGATTTTGTGTATGTGTCCGTATATCCTTGCAAGCGGTAACTTGAGTAAGAATTGTGATATTTGCGGACAACTGCCACGCTCACAAAACGCCATTGAACGAAACCTCTAAAGCACCCTGACTAAGTACTACATTAAGACACAAATTCAGTATTGGATCGCAATATCCATGGACAGCATACACGTCAAATATCAACTTTGCACATATAGAGAGCCAAACTTGTGAAATCGAACTATAATATGTGCCAAAAATGGTTAAAATCTTAAAAATTTCCCGTAGGCCCTCATATTTACCGTAAAGAAAATCGAAAATCCTAGCAGAAATACCGCATCTATCAATCAATCCTTACGAAATCTTCCAAAATACAAAAAGATTATATTTCTAATAATTTGAAGGTGCTTCCAAGGCTTCGATCCTTGTAAATTACAAGAATGTGAAATGTTCGGTTATACATGAATTCAGCCCTTCCTTACTTGTTTCCTTCAGTTCTCTTTTGCCTATTTTGTTAAAAACTTTCCAAAAATACTAATTTTCCTCGGCAAGTGAATAGTGAGTCCTGTGATGAACTCCGCGAAGCTCAATTTACAAGTATTCTGTTTTTAAGATCTATACTAGAAAATATTGCTTAGCTGTGTGAGTTTCTACTAATTTAAATAATAATAAAAAAATAATTTAAATGTTCAGAGAAGCAAGGCCGGGCGTAAAAGTAACAAATTATGTTGTGTTAAATAAATCAAGTACATTCGAATCGAATTTCTTTTGATTTTATAAGCTTAGTATAATACCAATCCTTAATTCAGTTCATTTAAATAAAATATCACTAACAACCTGCAATATGAAGAAGCTAAAGGTTAAGATGAGTAATTGCGTTCAAATTGAAAATATATCAAATTTACTTCCGCCTCCCTAAGCATGGACTAAAAATTAATTCAATATCACATCAATCAATCACGTGTTGCAAAATATTATCTCATTATAACCTAACAAACTGTGATTTTATGATGGCTTGGCATACACATAAGAATCTCAGAAGGCTTTCTTAGGCAACAAGTCTTTTTTCATGACCTTCAATATGACTTTTCGCCAAAGCAAATTCAATCTGTTAGCTCTGGCGGACAACATGGAGCAAAGTGAAAAATTATTTTGTCATTTATCGCGTTTGATAATGCACACACGCAAGCCATTTGAAGTTTATGCTGCTACCAAATTCGCTGGTAAAATTCTCCGACGGGAGAGGTACGAGTTAACGTTTATTGTATTGTGTCATTGAAATATGAAGCTTTTAAAATTTATCTAAGATAAATCAGCAACGTTTTCCAACTAATAACTCCTAACGTGTGGAAAATCAAGTTATAGCAGAACAGGTAAAGCATGGCGAAACTAGTTGGCTCCTCGGTGGAAGTGGTAGGTAAGGAATAGGCTTACATATTTGTAAATGCGAACGAAATATTGGTTTTTATTAATTTTGGCAAATATTTTAATTATGAGATTAAAATTATTTTTTTAATATAAAATCCGTAATAATAATATTAACTTAAATTAATATTTCATATATACTCAATAAAATCAGCTGGAAAATCAAATAGTGAATATTCCTTATAAAAGTGAATATCGTCAGTGTGTTAAGGATTATAAGCTTAAGATGTTATGTCAACAGATGTGATTTTTTTCATCAGCTACTGTTATTTTAAGCGGTTTCGGCCTTAGTGTTTGGTTCTTCTTAAGTGTACATTTCAACTACTTACCTAACTTCACTATGGCTATCCATTTTTGATTAATGTGCGTTGGGTTTTCAATATTTTCGAAAAGAATTGAAGAATGCAAAAGAAAAGCTCTGAATTTCTAAATTTTATTTGTTTCAGAAAACATTTTGTCACAACTGAATATGTATATATGGAATACTAATCCCTGAACAACTTTTCTGGTTATTCAATACATTGACAAATTTTAGTAAAGTATTTAAGTGCATTCTCGTATTACAATTAGCTTAGTAATCACTATTGAAATAGAAAGTAGCGAAATATTTAATATTAGCAAAATTTTATTGGCATATTAAGTACGAAAGCCTTCCTCAGTTAGCAATACTTCTGTTACTTCAAAGGTTTGAGATACTTAACATTTAACCTGTATTTACTTACTATTTGATCAAAATATAGTCTTTTCGTACTTATTAGCACTCGAACTCTAAAAAATTATGAGAGAAATTAAGCAACTGCTGCCTTGTAGCAATCAATTACAAAAATAAAAAAAAAAACCACAAATAAAATTTAAGCACTACAAACGTCTGCGGCTTTAAAGCGAAGATGTGAATTCAATCTCTTCAGCAATAGTTCCTCGCTGCGTTTATCTTATTTTCTTAGGTATATTTACTGCAATTTCACTACTGCATAGGGACCCACCAGCTACCAATACCAATTTCATCCCATCAGAAGCAACAAAACGTGGACAGGCGCCTGTCAGCTAAGAGTCGTCAACGTCAGTTTGTTTCAAAAAGCTTTAACCTTAAGTAACTGTATAGAGCTCCTTGAAGAAAATCGAAGGAAAGCGAAATGCTGTATACATAACATGCATAGAGCATTAAGTAAATATGTACACAAATACAAATATATATGATAAGCATATTTTAATAGAACGTTTGACCCTTTGAGTGAGCCTTCTGCTTGAAAGTAGCTCACATATAAATGCGGTTGAACTCTGACAAATAGAATTGGAAACGAGCATATGGAAAAATAAACGAAATAGGATAATTTGAAACATAATGACCTACTTCAGTTGCTTTGCTTTAGATTTTGTGGGTCATGGAATCTACAGCTCTTTAATGTTTGTTGAGTAAAAAATACAAATCAGGAAGAAGTACTCTTTTGAAATTTGAATGCTATTGAATGTTACGAGAGTTCACCTAAAATCTTAGTCAGAATAGATGTGTGTTTTGAAATGATCTTTAAACTTGTATATTCCATGAAAGTCTATAGTAGAAAGCTCATTTCAAAGTATTTGGAAAAAAGGTTAAGTGGGGCGAAAGCAATCAAAGCAAGGGTGAAGATAATGATCTTATGACAATAAAGGGGTTTTCAGTAGGGTACTGCAAAAGTAAACCGATAAGGATAGCAAACGATGCCATATTTTTTCCCGCTCTTTTGAAATTTATCTTTAGCAACATTTGCCATTTCATCACGAACATCCAACAACGAGTCGAAATTATTAAAAGTTACTACTGAAGTTCGGAGTCAATGGCCACAGAGAACTGGATAATTGGTCTATAACTGTAATTCGATTTTCCGGTCATCTTTGCGAACTATTATGATGCAGATCACTTTTCTATTTGAAGTTTACTTAATTCTGAAACAACTTAATGAAAATTCTAATGATTTTCTGATAAGATCAGTTCTGCTATTAGTTTACCGATTCACTTATATTCTTTGCATCATAATTTTATCCCCAAACAAGGGGTTCATCTATGAATATTATGAGTTTAATAACAGAACATATGCATATTTAATGTTCTTCACATTAGCTGTTTTATTATAGAATATCCACATTGAATGCACTAACTGTGTTTTGTACCATGTACTAGTTGGCTGGTGGGTTTCCTGCTATCCCACTATGAATCTCATTGCATAGGTTCTAATAAAGAAGCTCTCTCACCGTCATTGTATGCTGCCTACTTTGCTAAGGACACGTGACTACCGCCTCTCTGTTTGTTTATTTACACTTCACGAGTTTTGAAAGTGCCGTACCGATATGTTTGATACACCAAAGATCTGAGCTGAAAGTAACCAAAAAGAGAAAATGAGATATGAGAACATGAACATCACATTCAGTACTCTAATGCATTAATCTCTCTCTTTCTTTATGTACTGTTTTACTTAATATTGTCTTAACATAGCGCACTCTCAGAAAAGAGAATGTATTTCTATTTGCGAGGCACGAACCCTTGTCTTTCTAAAAGTATGCAACATGTCTACTGACAACATAACAGAATATATTCCCTCTGGACAGCTCTGTTGATTTTAATAGCAACGAAATTAAAGTGCAAACAGAGAATCTCGAAGCCAACAGCGCCGGCAAATGTCATGGCAGCACCGTCGCTGGCAGCATGAGAGACCACGTGGACACCAATGATGTGTTCAAGGATGCAGCAATAGCAGCACTAGCACCAGCACAAAGCCAACGATATCAGCAGCGCTGCCTTCATTCACAGCCTCCGCATCCGCGAAGTTCGCATCTGCGCCTTCCGCCATCCACCTCAGCTCTTTACTCAACTACTCGGCTGGCCCTTGGCTTTTTACCTCAGTTGCTGCAGAGATTCAGTTCAGTTTCGAACGTGAGCTTGTACGAGACGGTTCGCTACTTGTCGGCAGAAACGAGCAATGCGGAAATAGAAGAATACAAGTATACCTAAAAAGCAGAGAGCAGGTAAAGTAAAGGACCAGAAATATCCATACATTGGTCCTGCCAAGTTTTCCACGGTTGTGTTTTCAAACTTATGTAAATTCCCATTTTTTTAAATATTGAAATTCTGTGTAAATTATGAGATGTAATTTTCAGGCTTTTTGGCCAGATGTTTTCAATTGGGCTGTGGAGTAATTTGAACAAACTAATTTTTTCACCCTTTCTCCTGTCCTTCTTCTTTGGCTCTTTACTTGGACTTTTGATATTGGTTAAAGTTAAAAATTAAAAAAAATTATTAACAAAACAATAAACCTTAGAAAAATTGTTATTATTTATAATACAATGGTAAAGAAGATTAAAAGCAAGCTGCAGCAAGACAACAAATACTTGCCAACTACGATACCATAAAAAATAATTAAAAAGCCGAAGCCAGTGACTAGCAAGAGGTGGTTAAGAGGAAATAAACGATAAGTGGTGCCGGTAAAAAATCGAACAGAAAAAGCACCAATAAGAGACTGAGTGAAAATCTTGATAGCGGTCAAGCATACCTTTCTGCTGAACAAATAAAGACCATGTGCTTGCGTGTGTGTTAATGCGGTTATTAGTCCGGCGGGTTATATCGTGCTCGCGAAAAAAGTCCAAACAGCGTGGGCGCATACATTTTAGTTAAACGCCCAGGCGCGTCCCTTAACAGCCGTTAGTGCTTTTTGTGTCTCAGTCCACGGTTTCCGTCGTCCAATCAGCGTCATCTTCAGCTATATCCGTTGAGACAATGAATAACAGAACAAGGATCCGAAACATGACTCTGGAAGAACAACAAAATCACAGTCTCCGTAAATTTCAAAGAGTACGTACCAAAAGTCATAAGTTCTAAATTATTTAGCGCTTATTAAAAATTTAAATGTGCTTACATTTTTTTTTTTTTTGTTGGAACAAACTTAAGAGAAGTGAGGCACTTTTGTAATTCTACTTCCTGATTATTATCTTTGGTTTTTTTTGAGATTCTATATTTTGCTTTTTACCGTTACATTTTCCTTACTAAAAATAGGTTCTCGCTTTATTTGTTTGCATTTCCTTGGCACGTGCGAGCGCAAATCTTTTCTTGTTCATTTTTTCGCCTGTGGCTGCTCACAACAATCGGACTTGTGGCCGTGAAAGTGGGAACAATGTGTATTGTAGCTTTTGAATATTTTCCTTTCCGCTTCTGATTCACCGCCTTCGTGAGGGCTAATGCTACCGGAACATTTGTAACACTGTGCTGGATTCCTTTTTGAGCATTCGTTTTCATTTCTGTGGAAAGCCACAATCTGACTGGCTGACGAAATGCTTTCATCTGCCCGCTTTTGACGGAATGCCTTTATTATGACAGTAGTATTCTTCAAATCACATTTTAAGGGGCGTTTAAATTGTAAATACAAATTTTCCTGTGTTCGTTATTCTGTGTAAGTCTTCCTCTGATCTGTCTCGAGAAGTTACTCATACGACAAGGTGACAACATGCTTTATGGAATCACGATTTTAATGTAAGAAAAAGCTCAATTTAATAAAGATTTCGA